>NW_027039906.1:38832-104215 GCF_034236695.1 Oncorhynchus nerka | reverse complement strand
ACTGCCACCAGTGTACATTATTTGCCATGCACCCACCATAATCTTTTAATCCTGGGAAACAAATATGCGTTTGTGTACCCTCTCCTGAAGGAATGGATTATGTGTAGATGATCAGTGCCAACCAGCATATGATTTGAACAGAGATTACAGATGGTTAATATGGCAGATAGCGAACGATATGCTGAGAGTTTTTGGCACCACACACACACTTACGTCAAAGTACTGTGGATATGCCATAGCATTTAACAATATCTGGGTATTAGAGATTTTGTTCATTGTGATTCTTGGCATTAAATTGTGGGTATTTTAAAGAAAAGAGAGTTTAATTTGACCACTGTCACCCTCCCCCATTTCACTTTTATTTTCCTATTATTCGAGTCAACTCAACTGTGAATTGGCTCAAAATGTATTTCCATATTTCCCATAATTACAGTGTTGTTAAAATAAAACTTTGATGGTTCTCAAACCCATAAGTACACATCACACTGTGCAATTACTCAAAACATAAAACCTGCTAATGACAGAGTGGTGAAAATATCACAGTGTACTCCCATTTCCAAAATCCAACTGGGAAATATTACATTTTGAATTCGACCACATGCATGCTCACAGACACATGGAAAAGCCGTTATGAGGAATGAAATACTAAGGTCTGTGGGTACATTTTGGACAGTGCCTTTGGTAATTTGCCTCTAGTTTGGACGATGCCATGCAGGAGGTATGTGTGAGAGTATGGCCAATTCACACTGCAGTGCGGCACATTGGTAATACTAGGCACTCTGCCTTTATCTGTTTACGGCACCTCTCTCTTATCCAGTCTTTAATTACTTAATTATTCTTCATTAGGCTCAATTAAAATACAATAGACTCGCTGCAGCAAAAGTCAGGCAATTTCTGCTCCCTCTCAGCAGTGTACAAAGCACAACAGAGGGAGGCTGCCGTGCTTGCCCTTCTATATGTACTTGGAAAAATGAGTTTTTCATATTCCTTAGATGAAAGTCCTGGGTTCTCTTATTGTTATATTGACAGCAAAATGTAACACCGACTCTTATGAAATGTTCATGCTCCTCTATGTCTTGTGAGCAATAGATTCACATTGCAATCAACACACCTTCACCAAACAAAATTGCTTTCAGAAATGGAAATTGTTTTCTTTCTCTATATTCATGCAAGTGATTTGGTGTGCAATGTCACCTTACTCAGTGGTAGCGCGTAGCAGGCCCAGGTTTACATCAAGTTGTTTTCCCTCCCCCTCTCTCTGCCTCTGTCTAAATCAGTCAATTTATTTCCAAATTGCAAGTTGAGTGTAGGAGCAGGGGTTTTTCAGTGGTGACGAAATATTAAATCAATGCACTCCTATATAAGGAGAAGGTTTAATTTTTTATTTGATATTGATGGGGATGAACCTGGCTTTGAGTGTCATGAAGGACACACGGTTACAAATACCAGGCCTTTATATTCATAGAACAAAGACAGTTGTGAAAAGTGAACGAGGTGGATTAATGGAGTCGAAGGGGATGCTGTGCCATACAGCTAGGACAGTCCTTGAGTGGCTCTAGTGCTGCTGTTGTCAGACTTTATTTATTAGCATCACAAGAAGGACAGTTGCCACAATGCTTTGAATAATCCACTGGTAACAATGACCATGGGATCAAATGTAAATGTATGCTACCTTTATTACCTCACCCAAAAACATATACAGAAGTCATTTATTTTGTTTAACCTTTATTTTAACAGGATGTCCTCTTTCACAGATGAGCCCTGTACACAGATCAATACACATCAAATATTGGTGGACACATAGAGATAGAACAACTGTTATCTATGGATGGGCATAAGTGGCCATTGCCAGCTATGACAGTAAGTGTGACGATGATGATGAAGTAGGCCTTTTGTGCTGTTTCAGAGCTTGCATATGTGTCTGCTGGTTAGCTTTCAAGAGTTGTTTACACCGTAATCAGTGGTGGGACCCAACTCACTGGATGAGAGTCTACTATACAGCATCTCCACCCAGACTTTAACAACAAAGACAAAGGGAAGGCTAGCTTCTTATTCATCAACACGTTCAGATAGACGTTCATTATTGGGAAAGAAACCAGGTCAGCAACAAAAAACACATCAACATATCACATTCTAATAACCATTTTTGTTAGGCTACATCTGGATGCTGCAATTGTAACATCTGCTGTGACAAAAATAGTCATTCATGCTTTCTGCATTTCTTTGAATGAAATCCTGGGGAACTAAAACAAGCTGTGTTTTATTCTGTTCTGTTTGTTTCACAGAGAGGGAGAGAGAGAGAGAGGATAATTACAACCGCTTGGCCTATCATTTTAAAGGTAAGCCATGGCTGATTGTCTTTTCACAGAGGGAATGAACAATTGATTAGCTTTGTTTGACATATAGAGTTACTCAGCTGTGAACTGTATCTGTGTCTTCCCCTTTGATTGTGTTAGCCCTGTGCTGGGCTCCAGAGGGGCGCGCCACCGGGGTGGAGCCGCTGCTGAAGTTCACCTGATACAACTTTGATCTTCACCAGCGGGGGTGGAGATGATATTATTTAAGGTGTCTCAGCATCTCCGTGGCATTGCGCTGTGTGAGGTACACAGTGAAATTGCAGGTTTATTTGCGCTATGCTGGATGTGTGCCCTTTCTCGCAAGTGCACACACACACACACACACAAACACACACACACACTAAACACAAACACACAGATCATTGAACCCACCTTGGTTCTGCTCCATCAGGGTTTTGCCCACAGCTCAGTGTGCCCATCCTTTGGCTGGAGAAACATGCCTGCAGGTACCTCTATCAGTACTGGAGGGCCTCAGGGCTAGTGCAGCACAGGTAATATACAGTCTTTGTCTATATGTTCACTCATCCTCTCTGGCTGTCTGATTCCAGGACTCCCTCTGCCATGTTGGTGAAATGGTGAATCACAGAGTGCTGAAGCTGTGTAGCTGCTGGGCTAAGAGCCTACTGGACATAGTGAGGAGAGGAGAGTCTTTGTTATGGATGACCACAGACTGTTCTCATTTATCACCTATATACTGTTATACTATATGTGGCCCTGAAAGCATCTCAACCAGCTGAAATAGGCTGACTCAAGGGAATACAGTATCTCAAAGCTTAGACTTTCTGTTATACAGTAGGTTCATGTAATATACTGTAGCTCTGCTGGTCATTTTCTGTTGTGATGCCACTTGGTAAATGATATGCATTCTTTGCTGTCGCATTCATGAAGAAGACGATGTTGATGCCATTTACATTAAAATGTCTGGCATCAACATAGAAACTACAACAAAGCATAAGAGACAACATACATTCTCTCTGGTAATTAATGAATCACATACTGTATGTATTCTGATTCACTGTATATTCAGCTATGTTTATGATTGGGATTACTAAAGCATCTTTCTGTTGGAGCTTAAAGAAGTCATAATGTTTCATTTCCAGTCAACAATATGCTAGTGTTGTCTTATCAGTACTGGAATAGGGCAAATCAGCTGAATAGTATGTTGGGTACATTGATATACTGTATGTGTAATCAAACACTCTTGAGTGTTTGTGTTAGTCTCAGATAAGATACCACTGTTGAAATATGACAAACAGGTCCAAACATTACAGAGCATGTTTTGTCGTTTCCTAATAGATGTTTTTATCTCTTTATATCAGATAATAGAGAGCATTTACACCATGCACTACAAGAACCTGTAGAATGGAAGCTGGCATTTTGGGGAGTGTTCCAGTTCCTCCTATTTTTGAACAACTCTCTCTCTCCCTGACCGTGGGGTTCAAAAGTTGACAAGGTCTGTAGTGTCTGCATGGTAAGCATTTTATCACAGAAAATTAGGAAACAGTTTGTCGCACTTCTGCTCCATCTGAGCACTCCATTTAAAGTAGTCGCTAGGCAGATAAACAGCAGAATGTCTCCCCTGTGTGTGCATGGCACCTTGAATGCCCTTAACCACTACTAATAGGAGATAATGATTAGTGCTCTGCGGAAAAGAGAGATTATTTTTGAATTATTAACAAGTTAACTTTGTAGTGGAGGCACTTTATCCCTGAGGACAAACACCCCAAATGTTTGCAAAATATAATTAAGCCGAGGCATCTTTAAATGTCATTGCAGCCTGTGCCATGTTTCAAATTGTTCTGCATCAACAGAATTTAACGAGATGGCTAAGGAATCCATTTCCTGCAAGCATGTGATAAGCTACACATACAGTGGAACACTTTCATTGATTGCCAAAATAAAGCATTTTGTATGCAAATGGCGGAATGGAGTGGCTAAGCTGATTCAGCCTCATGGACACCAAATAATGGCCTTTACAATTAATACTTTCGCATGCTATCCATTGAAAATTTCATCTCCTATTTAATGGCTCTAAAACATCATTTACACATGCCCAAAAAAGAGGATAAAATGTGTGGTGTTCCAATGGATTAATATGAAAGCCAACAAACAAATAAAAAGCCGAAGCTCCCTCCATCCCCCCTCGTATATTGGTCCCTTTCCTGTCGTGTCATGCTCCTGCACATTTTGGATTAACTGATAATCTTTGAACATGAAGGAAGGTCTTCTCACCCCCAGGGGGTGGGGTGTTGAGGGGGAGAACGCTGCAGGACTGGAGCCTAGTGCTGCATTGTGTCTATGTAATATGCTTGTCTTGGACTTGTAAACACGGTTCTTTTGTTGTGGTGATACAGCCTACATCCACCTTCCCTGCTTCAGGTTTTTGTTTAATGAGACTCACAGGTCTGTACAGATAAAGGCCATGCAGGAGTTCTCACAGGGCAGTCAAAGGAACGGTAATACTTGTCAAGATGACTCAATAAAGCAGTCCAATGGAAGCCCTTTAGCAGATGGTTGATGGCTGTGTAGTTGTACCCAACACACCACTTGTCTTCCATTAGTAAATATCTGTGGGGCTCGCTGTTGAACTGCCTGGCCCCATCACTATGCCTGTTGCGTCATGAACGGAGGCTTTTCTAAATGACCACTAAGACCTGTCTCTTGAACAACCTGAACTCTGTGTGAGAGTACATTTGAATGGATGTACCAGGCTTTTATCTCTGGGCTTGGCCTGTGTCTGATGCACTCCCCCAGTCCAAAGCCTCTGCTCTGTTGTTCAGCCCTCTCTCTGTACAAACATGGTTCTGACGTTTAGAGGTTATATATCCACCGAGCAGGGCTTTGACCAGTCTAATGTCAGGTATTTAGATGAGCAGGCAGCATTTGATTCATATCTGTGATTAAAACTGGGAAATATATTGAACCTATGATGTGAAAGGAAAGCACTTAACCTCTCATGAACAACAGAGGAGGTGCTGGGTTGTAGCTAGGTCGATGGCGCAGTAGTGTAGCTTTATATTAGGCTGTGCAGAGTAAGTTCAGTTCATCTCAGCATTGAATATGAGGTGAGCAAAAGCTAAGCTGAAGGTAAAGTAAGGTTTCTGACAAGCCACATAATGGTTGCATTTAGCTTGTGTTGTCCCCCTTTAAGCCCGGAGACCTGTGTGTAGTTCAGTCAGCTTCCTGGTCATGTGTCTGTGGATCCATACTACATTCTTCTGGAGACTGAATATGACATCTATGGTATGTTGAGTGTGGTATTTGATGGGGAGTGAAAGGGGTTTGACAGGCTGTCCTAACTGTTTGTATTTAGTTTATAATCATGTTTGGTAGGTTTACTAGTGAGGATGGCAATAAGCTGTCCACTGGGGAGGATGTACAGGAGTGACAACCGTAACAGCTAGCAGTAGATGATCCATGAAACCACTATCATTTGACGGTCATTTCATGCAAGTGTTTTCACCATTCTCCATCCCACTCCTTCTCCTTAGAACCTTGGCTGGGACTGACTGTGAAAGTATGGACAGTTAAGCTATTCATGTCAACGTATGAATAAAGGGCTTTCCTATCTTTTCACACTCAGTTCCAGGTGACCTTCAACAGAGCATCCTTTAACCTCCATATTCAATATGTGTATTGATATGTTTTCACAGAGCAGAGGTCCATTTATGCTTACAAAAGCCATGTTTTCAGCTCTGTATGCTCCATTTCTATGGATTCTGTAACATACGGATGGACAAGACCAGGAGATGAAGCTATGACTATCATGACTAACTTTGTTCTGTCAAGGTAATGTTTCATGGTCATTGATATCAATGGAATGTTTTCTACTTTGTATTTATCAGTTTCATTGAGGTCACCGCAGGCATGGTAGAATACAAGATCTCAAGGTAGGCTCCCTCCCCCTCTAGTGCAGCCAATAGCATGTTCTCTGCAACACCTTGTCCAATATCCCCCTTCTTCCATTTTGCACTTTCATCCTTCCCCACCTCAACCTG
This sequence comes from Oncorhynchus nerka, assembly GCF_034236695.1. Taxonomy (NCBI): domain Eukaryota; kingdom Metazoa; phylum Chordata; class Actinopteri; order Salmoniformes; family Salmonidae; genus Oncorhynchus; species Oncorhynchus nerka. The sequence continues at coordinate 97,860 of NW_027039906.1, read as the reverse complement.
GCATTTTTGAGTCGCATCGAGTCAAGGGCAGCAGCAAAAGTGTTGACAGCAGCGTTTGAGGTAAATGAGAGAGCTGAGCCCCTCCACAGCAGTGAGGATGCTGGGGAAGGGAGTCTGGTGAGAGGGACTGTGATGATAGAACTGACCTCCTGATCGGGAGCATCCACAGGGCCTGGAGAGAGAATCCCCTCTCTGCTGCCCAGGCTGGAATTTTGTGCTTGAGAAGTGTTTAACTTTCTCAAATCCCAATTGCATTCAGCAGGGGGGGTCCTCTTTCTCTTTGCCCACAGGTTTAGTGGCTGCCCTTGTGCCCGCTGTCTGGGCCTGAGGTGGGGGTGTGGGAGGATCGATAGCATGGCAGCTCCACTGTCAGACAGAGGTGAAGTTAAGCTAGGACAGAGAGAAGGGGAGAGATAGAAGAGGCTCCTAAAGATATCTGAGTAGGTATTATCCATGACACCTAGGCTCTGAAGCTTTCAACCTTTAAACACATGATCTGGGATAACCTCTGGTTGCTGAGATCCATAGGCCTGCTGTTGCACATTCAGTACTGTGGTCTGTTGACTTCCATAGCTTCAAAGGCAATTGCTTTGTATTCTACTGTTATATATCTGTTGAGAGGCTCTATCATTGGTCTCCAACGCCAATGTTGATTCCTCGTACTGTTTCATATCACTCTGTTTTAAGTTGCCTGGGCAAGACTGTGAAGGGAAATCTCCTGTAAGTCCCCCATGGCCAGCCCAACAGTCAGACATCTTTCATGTGCTGATGAACCTAAAGCAACATTTTTACTACTGACTAAAAGATATTGCGATTTGAAATAATCTCCCTGTGCTCTCAGAATGGTGTCAGTAAACAGACATGTTTAGAACAAACGTGGCAGCTTTTATCTCAGCAAAAATCCATAAAGTCTTTACCTCAACCAGAGAAAGAAACACATTCTATTCATTTTTATGTTGCGCCTTATTTTTCAGTGAGGCAAGACGCTGCATGGGATTGGAGAGGATGACTTTCAAAGGTTGACATTTAGCAGTTGTAGACGTAATGATGAATACAGGAGATGGAATAAGCTAATGGAAAATGACACCGTCATGGTTCATATTTTGAATCAAGCTATGTTAATCCACAGTGTTGTGGAAAATATTGATAAAAACGAAACACTGAGCAAGAAACACTATTTCCCCTTTGACTGTCAGTAAAATAAGATTGCTTGAGCTGATTTTATTCCTCTAAAAATTAGAGCTCATGAAAATCCTCAGTGGCCTGTTTTCCTCTCTGTGAGAGCGATATCCTACCAAAAGCTATGTACTGTATATATCATGGCTTTAATAACGTCCCCACAGTGACAACCTGGCTTTTAATCTATATGTCTGCATTAATTATACTTGGCTTTACCATAGTCTTTGACCTTACCATTTCCTAGCCAAGTGTGTATGTATGAGTGATTTGGTCTCAATCTGCTCTCTGATGAGACGCTGGCTGAAGTCGTATGCCAGTGAAAATGGCTTGAAGTAATCTGAATCTTTGAGGAGCTTAATAAGTGAGAGCAAAGCCAGGGTCCCGGCAAGTTCACAGAACCTCTGTGACACTAAGAGAAGCTTAATCAAAGATTGGTTACCCGCCTCCAGTTTTTGGTGGCGTGACTGAAGATTCCATGATTGAGCCCCTGTTTTTGAAGTTGGAGATAGGATCATAAAGATTACTTTTTCTTGCTCCGGCATGGAGGATCTCTCCTCTTTTTGCTCAATATGCAAGGAGTATCAAAAAAGAAATGGTTATATAAGATACACTGATGAAATATACACCGGCTGTACTGCAGGGACTTTTGGGGGAGCTGGCTTTCATGTACTCATCAATTGGCTTATAAGAGCCATCATGTGTAGTTTGCCACTGTATGGATATATATAGGAACAGGATGCCGTACCTGGGAAAGAGCCCATGTAGTAAAGCACATGTGTTTGTTAGGCTACAGAACGTTATACTCTGTGAAAGTAACCCCCTCTTCCACTTTACTTTCGTATCATGTCCCTTAATATATATATATACACTGCTCAAAAAAATAAAGGGAACACTTAAACAACACAATGTAACTCCAAGTCAATCACACTTCTGTGAAATCAAACTGTCCACTTAAGAAGCAACACTGATTGACAATAAATTGCACATGCTGTTGTGCAAATGGAATAGACAACAGGTGGAAATGATAGGCAATTAGCAAGACACCCCCAATAAAGGAGTGGTTCTGCAGGTGGTGACCACAAACCACTTCTCAGTTCCTATGCTTCCTGGCTGATGTTTTGGTCACTTTTGAATGCTGGTGGTGCTTTCACTCTAGTGGTAGCATGAGACGGAGTCTACAACCCATACAAGTGGCTCAGGTAGTGCAGCTCATCCAGGATGGAACATCAATGCGAGCTGTGGCAAGAAGGTTTGCTGTGTCTGTCAGCGTAGTGTCCAGAGCATGGAGGCGCTACCAGGAGACAGGCCAGTACATCAGGAGACGTGGAGGAGGCCGTAGGAGAGCAACAACCCAGCAGCAGGACCGCTGCCTTTGTGCAAGGAGGAGCAGGAGGAGCACTGTCAGAGCCCTGCAAAATGACCTCCAGCAGGCCACAAATGTGCATGTGTCTGCTCAAACGGTCAGAAACAGACTCCATGAGGGTGGTATGAGGGCCCGACGTCCACAGGTGGGGGTTGTGTTTACAGCCCAACACCGTGCAGGACGTTTGGCATTTGCCAGAGAACACCAAGATTGGCAAATTCTCCACTGGTGCCCTGTGCTCTTCACAGATGAAAGCAGGTTCACACTGAGCACATGTGACAGACGTGACAGTCTGGAGACGCCGTGGAGAACGTTCTGCTGCCTGCAACATCCTCCAGCATGACCGGTTTGGTGGTGGGTCAGTCATGGTGTGGGGTGGCATTTCTTTGGGGGGCCGCACAACCCTCCATGTGCTCGCCAGAGGTAGCCTGACTGCCATTAGGTACCGAGATGATTCCTCAGACCCCTTGTGAGACCATATGCTGGTGCGGTTGGCCCTGGGTTCCTCCTAATGCAAGACAATGCTTGACCTCATGTGGCTGGAGTGTGTCAGCAGTTCCTGCAAGAGGAAGGCATTGATGCTATAGACTGGCAAACCCGTTCGCTAGACCTGAATCCAATTGAGCACATCTGGGACATCATGTCTCGCTCCATCCACCAATGCCACGTTGCACCACAGACTGTCCAGGAGTTGGCGGATGCTTTAGTCCAGGTCTGGGAGGAGATCGCTCAGGCGACCATCCGCCACCTCATCAGGAGCATGCCCAGGCGTTGTAGGGAGGTCATACAGGCACGTGGAGGCCACACACACTACTGAGCCTAATTTTGACTTGTTTTAAGGACATTACATCAAAGTTTGATAAGCCTGTAGTGTGGTTTTCCACTTTAATTTTGAGTGTGACTCCAAATCCAGACCTCCATGGGTTGATAAATTTGATTTCCATTGATTTTTGTGTGATTTTGTTGTCAGCACATTCAACTATGTAAAGAAAGAATTTAATAAGAATATTTCATTCATTCAGATCTAGGATGTGTTATTTTAGTGTTCCCTTTATTTTTTTGAGCAGTGTATTTTTTTACCCCCTTTTTCTCCCCAATTTCGTGGTATCCAATTGTTAGTAGTTACTATCTTGTCTTATCGCTACAACTCCCGTACGGGCTCGGGAGAGACGAAGGTCGAAAGTCATGCGTCCTCCGAAACACAACCCAACCAAGCCACACTGCTTCTTAACACAGCGCGCATCCAACCCGGAAGCCAGCCGCACCAATGTGTTTGGGGAAACATCCAACACCTGGTCAGCGTGCACTGCACCCGGCCCGCCACAGGAGTCGCTAGTGCACAATGAGACAAGGATATCCTTACCGGCCGAACCCGGACGACGCTAGGCCAATTGTGCGTCGCCCCATGGACCTCCCGGTTGCGGCCGGCTGCGACAGAGCCTTCCCCTAATTTTGAATGGGCTTGACGATTATGTTGTAACATTAGTGAAAACACAGATATATAAAATTAGATTTTGTTTTTGGATTAATTTCCTTCTGCTTGATGCCTTTTATTAAGTTTTTGCGCTGAAGACCATTCAAAAGGTCTACAAAACTACAAGGCCACTTCCTGGATAATGAGATGAACAATAGTAGATCATTAAGGGTATTTTGTTCAGTAGGTGTAATGCAGCACAGTATGTGTACGAACTGCTGCCCAAACTGAGTCAGAGCCTATACATTTTATTTAATTGGTTTGTGTACTGTATCTATAAGTTCTAAGCAGCTGTAGCCTATGCCTGGTTTCACTCAGTTTGAATATTTGATTTAAAGTTTTATCCCTACATAAAGCATAGAAGATAATAACCTTCTATTGGAATGGAATGTGACAGGCTGAAAACTGTCCTGTTCATTTGGCTATGAATGGTTTGAAGAGGAGCATTACAAAACCAAGAAGCTAAAGACTGTTCTGCTCTCTATGGCTGGACAGCTCCCTTCTCAGCCCCCTGAACATGTTGAATAAAAAAAAACATTGGACTCATAGCAGAAGGAAATGGCAGACGCTGTGCTGCTGTTTGTCGAGATGAAACCCGCTCTCTTCCGGAATGGCCGAGAGTTTAGCCTTGATGCATTTTACACCGGACCTAGCCCTTCGTTGACAACTTATCTGTGACCTGTGGAGAGAGCAGGAACAACTGCAGTGAAAATCAATCTTCGCCTCTCCTTTCGCCTTGAATACCAGCAGAGCAAACAAACATGCCTAAACAATACGATATATACCACATATCAATTACACTAAACGCCTCAGTATCTATACTTCACTGTCCCAGACACACACCGGTTACAAGGCACACACGCTGCTGTAAGACGATAATGGCGCTGCATTGTTCCTCGCCATCTGGAGGACTGATAAGGCCTGGCTGTGCATAGTTGATAATAAGAACCGGCAGAGGGAAAACTGAGTGTTAAACATTTCTTTGGCCCATGAAAAAGGTTCCATTAAGTCCACTGACCCCAATTGAATATTAATGAGCTAATTAACAGATTTATTGTTCTACGCAATTTCTGGAGGGGCAATTTTTTTCAAGTGCTATTATTTTTTCTAATTATTTTCTGCACTTTGTATAATTGAATCTTTGTAGCTGCCAGCATCCTGTGCGTGCCTTGGCAACGAGGAAAAGCATTTGGCATGTTTTTTTCTCCTTTCATTTCAACTTTGTAAACAGAGAAAAACTAAACAATGTTTTTTTTAATGGCAATTTGTTTGTTAATATGATTTCCCCCTCCTTTATCAACACAGCTGAACCCAAATGTTTCATTTTAAAGCGTTCCTATACAGCATGTATTTTTAGATTTAAGGTTTTATAAAAAATCATGTATATTATTTTGAGGAAGGGTGAGGCATGTTGGAGGTGTTGGTTACAAAACAGCAATCAACTGGGTTCCAGGTGGTTGCATTACATGGAGGACTTGACAAAGGTTTAAATGGCCAGTGACAGCTGGGGCTGATAGATAGTATAATCAGCTGATGAAGAGGATACACACTGAATGGACAGACCACTGAATAGTGCAGCTAGGCTACTGTGAGAGATGAGGATGTTGTTAAGGTAACCTTGAAAGGACTGAATGCAATTTCTAATGGGTTTGATAAATCTATAGGATATACAGGGGAATGCAGCTTTCAGTTCAGCTTTAGGCTAAGTGTTGTTGTTGTTGTATTACATGAACACTTGGATATATAGGAAGGCACAGTGTAACTACAGTGCACCTTGTTATATACTACAGTACCTACACAGGCCTATAATTATTGACTATCATTGCATTAGTTAGCACATTCACATTAATTGTGCCAACAACTCTCTCTACATACTGTACTGCAGTTTAAAGTGGTATTCTATTTATTTCACAGTATATGATCATTGTATTGGGATATTAATGTGGTGATGGTGTAAAGACACACTTTGATATATGGTAGCTGGGACATCCTTGTCGTGTACCTTCACTGCTCACTGTATTGAAGCACGGAGTCAAAACTATTGGGCCCTAAGAGACCGCCTGCTAATCCAACTATATCTCAGTTTTAAACTCGGAACAAGCCTCTCCACCTTGCCAGTGAAGCAAGCAATGAATAAATTGCATAAGGAATATGTATTTGGGATAACTTTCTGTAGTGTACATCATATCTGTGCTGTAGCCTTGACAGGAGCCCAAATATTCCCAAACATCAAGTTCTGAGCCATGCTAGACTAGTCTCCTGTTAATGTACTTTCTCCTCATCAGCCATGCAGTAATCTGAGGCATTTTAGAGAGGGAACTTGTCAATGTACAGTGTAAACTCAGTCTTTGAATCGTAAATATGCAAGACTATCTGACTGAGAAGGAAGCCTGTAAGAAAAGTTTAACATGATTGGAAACAGTGCATTCCTGTAGTGTTTTGAGACAGTGTAATGTCCAACTGTCAATTTGGACATGCCACAGAATTTCAATCAGCATGTTTAGGCCAAGGAAATTGGAATTATCCCAGCGCATAAAGTGCACCTCTGTCTGAAAGCAGTGATTAAAGAGTGGTGGGGGGCATTGTGATAACCTTTTCGATAACTGGAATGTAATTATTACATTTTGCTATCTGCAAGTTTACCTAATTCTATTTATGTCTGAAATCCAATTCCGGCCAAATAAAAGCATCAATTTCTTTTGGTTACTTCACCAATATAACTTAGAGTAATGAACTCATTTTGCTGTTGTATGGAAATTTGGTCTCATTACAATAATTTTGCCTGATACACCAGCCAGCCGATATTAAGAGCAAGGCCCTACAGTCATAAACTGTTATTATGCTATACATCATAAAGTGCATTAGGTTCATAAAACCTGTCAACAAAAAGGTTAGAGAGTTTCAGCACGTGGCCCACCAGGTTAATATATTTCCTCCAAAGGGCTGAATATTAATGCCTCAGCTATATTGCAGCCACAGAGAAACCAATTTTCTGTTAGTTGGGGATTTTCAAGATTCTGTGTTTCGCCTATTTAGACACACTGCCACACTATCCTTAAATGGACACAGATGCCTTTCCCTTCAAATCAACTGTTTCAGTCTGCTGGAGGTTCTTTATTGACTGTGGAATCTTTCTGTTTATGGAGTTGAATACTATATTCCGATTCGGTGGATAATTAGGGAGACCTCATAAGAGAATAGTCTGGCTGTTACTGGATATCTTTTCATAAACATACAGAAACAGAATCCAATACAGGCCCTGCAATATTCTGTCATTACGAGATGTACAGTTGAAGTCGAAAGTTCACATTCGCTTAGGTTGGAGTCATTAAAACTCGTTTTTCAACCACTCCACAAATGTCTTGTGAACAAACTATAGTTTTGGCAAGTCGGTTAGGACATCTACTTCGTGCATGACACAAGTAATATGTTTACAGACAGATTATTCACTTATATCTGTATCAAAACTCCAGTGGGTCAGAAGTTTACATGCACTAAGTTGACTGTGCCTTTAAACAGCTTGGAAAAATCCAGAAAATGATGCCATGGCTTTAGAAGCTTCTTCTTCATCATTTGAGTCAATTGGAGATGTACCTGTGGATGTATTTCAAGGCCTACCTTCAAACTCAGTGCCTCTTTGCTTGACATCATGGGAAAATCAAAAGAAATCAGACAAAACCTCAGAAAAAAATGGTAGACCTCTACAAGTCGGGTTCATCCTTGGGAACAATTTCCAAATGCCTGAAGGTACCACGTTCATCTGTACAAACAATAGTACACAAGTATAAACACCATGGTACCACGCAGCCGTCATACCGCTAAGGAAGGAGATGCATTCTGTCTCCTAGAAATGAGTGTACTTTGGTGCGAAAAGTGCAAATCAATCCCAGAACAACAGCAAAAGACCTTGTGAAGATGCTGGAAGAAACAGGTACAAAAGTATCTGTATCCACCGTAAAACGAGTCCAATATCGTCATAACCTGAAAGGCCGCTCAGCAAGGAAGAAGCCACTGCTCCAAAACCGCCATGAAAAGCCAGACTACGGTTTGCAACTGCACATGGGGACAAATATCATACTTTTTGGAGAAATGTCTGCTGGTCTGATGAAACAAACTGTTTGGCCATAATGACCATCGTTATGTTTGGAGGAAAAAGGGGGACGCTTGCAAGACGAAGAACACCATCCCAACCGTGAAGCATGGGGGTGGCAGCATCATGTTGTGGGGGTGCTTTGCTGCAGGAGTGCCTGGTGCACTGCACAAAATAGATGGCATCATGAGAGAGGAAAATTATGTGGATATATTGAAGCAACATCTCAAGACATCAGTCAGGAAGTTAAAGCTTGGTCGCAAATGGGTCTTCGAAATGGACAATGACCCCAAGCATACTTCCAACATTGTGGAAAAATGGCTTAAGGACAACAAAGTCAAGGTATTGGAGTGGCCTTCACAAGCCCTGACCTCAATCCTATAGAACATTTGTGGGCAGAACTGAAAAGCGTGTACGAGCAAGGAGGCCTACAAACCTGACTCAGTTACATCAGCTCTGTCAGGAGGAAGGGGCCAAAATTCACCAAACTTATTGTGGGAAGCTTGTGGAAGGCTACCCGAAACGTTTGACCCAAGTTAAACAATTTAAAGTCAATGCTTCTGACCCACTGGGAATGTGATGAAAGAAATAAAAGCTGAAATAAATCATTCTCTCTACTATTATTCTGACATTTCATTCTTTATTCTTAAAATAAAGTGGTGATCCTAACTGACCTAAGACAGGGAATTTTTACTAGGATTAGATGTCAGGAATTGTTAAAAACTGAGTTTAAATGTATTTGGCTAAGGTGTATGTAAACTTCTGACTTCAACTGTATATGGTTCACTCAACCTCCTTGGCTTCCTGCAAAACCTTACTGTGACTTGCTTGTTCGGCATGTCTCCAGTGGTCTCAACGCATTCTGTATAGTCACTGCATGGTACAGTGTCACATCAAGTTTTTGAATATAGCACATCTAAATGATGTATTAAACAATGACTTCAACCTCAATCATTTCTAGTCTCATTGTTTTAGGTGAATGATGGTAAGATCTGATCTCATACAAACAGATGCCACTATTCGACAGAAACATAATGCAGAATTATTTTAATTGCTTAATTTTCACGTAGCAAGCTGCTCTCGTCTTGACAGTTTGTCATATATCTTTAGGGAACGTGCAATGCATCTGCTGTTGATGGGAGATCCCTTGAAGGAAGCGTCAATAGATTCAGCCATATAATTACCACAGGACTTGCATGGCAGGGGAACGACTGTGCTCACACTTATGAAGAAAGATCCAAAGCAGGAACTCGGCTAGTCAGGTTTTGAGGCAAAGCAACAAAGTGCGGTAATTGTTTTGTAAGCTGCATGTCAGCAGGAATGTGTGATGCCGAAAGAGCTTCTTTATTTTGCACAGTGCTTTTAGCCATCAAATGTGATCCTGAAATGGCTAGATGCTTTCTTGAGAAGGGGAAATCTTTGATAACAATCAATTACAATACATTTCCTTTTTTGTCTGGGCCCTAATGGCTCCTCTATGGGCACGTTGTGAGGCCTGTCTAGTAAATATACACTATTTTCCTTTTAAACATCTTATAATATGCATGAGGAACATAGAAACACACTATGATGGAGGGGTTGAGCATCAAAGTCCAAATGGCAATTCAGCTGAGAGTTTCTCAGTCAGAGAAATGAGAACGGAGCAGTTTGTGGTTAGCCTTCCATTATCCAGATTGAGTTACTGTGTTGTACTTTTTAGGCCATCTGTTCTGGTTTAAGTCATATTTCCAAATTCATCATATTTTGTGTGTGGAGAGAACTTCCTTGATGGGGTAGAGGAGAGTTTGGCTGAAAACAAAATGGTGGTATGAGCTGTCGCATCATGTTGTAGTATGCTCTGTATTGGTATGCTAATGGCAGTGGAAGGAGCAAGCAGTAAGGCATCAATCAGTAGACTGATTGTAGTTGTCTATATAACTGAGGGGTGTTAGTATTCAGCTACTAGACAGAGGCTACTTAAATGCCATCTGTTTGTTTTTTTACAATACGTTGAACATTTGAACAAACTAATATAAAAGGATAAGGAAAGTCAGACAAATCAGCATTGCTGTATTCAATACTGAGGTTTCTACTTTTAGCTCTACTTGAAACAGTAACAATCGTTGGAATGCTCCAGCTCGTTTGAGTGATAAGCATTTGGATTGGCTTGGCAAAAGCAGCAGGCTTGTCCCTCGCCGTTCCCAGAATCAGAAGGCCACAGAGTGTCTGGCTCATCTGAGGATGGTAATAATAGAAGCTAGAGAGGATACAGGCTGCTGCTTGTTGAATGCATCAAGCATAAATTATACATTTACAATGTTTTCCACACACTATATTAAATTCCATAATTCTGGGGGACTGTGGCTTGTGGCCTCAGCCAGTTAGCTATCTCAGGACTGTAATCTGTAGAAATTGCTATAGAGATGGGGTGTTGAGTGATATGGTTCATGCAGGGACCTTAGTTTAAGAGCACATGGGCTCATATTGGGCCGTAGCATTATGAAATTATTATTCAGATGCCATTCTGTATGATTCTGAACTCACTGGGGACTGTTATTGCTTTATTATCATCTGTTTATTATTTTACATTTCAAATTACACTTGGGAGTTTATATGCATTTACTTGTGTTAGCTCCCTAAACAATTTATATCTGTATAGTTACAGGAGTTGTATCTGTTTATGTAGGTTTTATGTCTCCATCCCTTAAGTTTATCACATTTGTATTTTTCACATGAAAAATATAATATTTGAAAATATCACTTCTATATCTAATTAAAACGCTAAATGGTATTGAGAATAGTTGTAATATGTATTCTTTCTTATCTGAAATACTGACACCATTCAGTGCATTTAAGGCCTTTGAGAGAGCCTTTAAATGTCAGTGATCCACAGTGGTGGTGTCATGGGGGACTAGGTGTGTGAAGGAAGAATCAGGCGCAGAGAGCAGAGAGTTCCACAGGAAGAAATGCACTTTAATATGGCACCAAAAGCAATGCCCAAAACACAGGGCGCGAAAAATATGAACCCAAAACACAGGGTACCCGGTCCGGAGCACGAACACACCTAATAACACAAACACGTAACACAAGAATAATCCCGCACAAAACAAGGGCGGGTATACTAGCTTTAAATAAGGAAGTCCATCAGGCAAACACAAATAGACACAGATGCAACTAATAAGACAAAATAAACAGAAAACGAAAAAGGGATCGGTGGCAGCTAGTAGGCCGGCGACGACAACCGCCGAGCACCGCCCGAACAGGCAGGGGAGCCAACTTCTAGTAGGCCGGCGACGACAACCGCCGAGCACTGCCCGAACAGGCAGGGGAGCCAACTTCTAGTAGGCCGGCGACGACAACCGCCGAGCACCGCCCGAACAGGCAGGGGAGCCAACTTCTAGTAGGCCGGCGACGACAACCGCCGAGCACCGCCCGAACAGGCAGGGGAGCCAACTTCTAGTAGGCCGGCGACGACGACCGCCGAGCACCGCCCGAACAGGCAGGGGAGCCAACTTCTAGTAGGCCGGCGACGACGACCGCCGAGCACCGCCCGAACAGGCAGGGGAGCCAACTTCTAGTAGGCCGGCGGCGACGACCGCGAGCACCGCCCGAACAGGCAGGGGAGCCAACTTCTAGTAGGCCGGCGACGACGACCGCCGAGCACCGCCCGAACAGGCAGGGGAGCCAACTTCTAGTAGGCCGGCGACGACGACCGCCGAGCACCGCCCGAACAGGCAGGGGAGCCAACTTCTAGTAGGCCGGCGACGACGACCGCCGAGCACCGCCCGAACAGGCAGGGGAGACAACTTCTAGTAGGCCGGCGACGACGACCGCCGAGCACCGCCCGAACAGGCAGGGAGACAACTTCTAGTAGGCCGGCGACGACGACCGCCGAGCACCGCCCGAACAGGCAGGGGAGCCAACTTCTAGTAGGCCGGGCGACGACGACCGCCGAGCACCGCCCGAACAGGCAGGGGAGCCAACTTCTAGTAGGCGGCGACGACGACCGCCGAGCACCGCCCGAACAGGCAGGGGAGCCAACTTCTAGTAGGCCGGCGACGACGACCGCCGAGCACCGCCCGAACAGGCAGGGGAGCCAACTTCTAGTAGGCCGGCGACGACGACCGCCCGAGCACCGCCCGAACAGGCAGGGGAGCCAACTTCTAGTAGGCCGGCGACGACGACCGCCGAGCACCGCCCGAACAGGCAGGGGAGCCAACTTCTAGTAGGCCGGCGACGACGACCGCCGAGCACCGCCCGAACAGGCAGGGGAGCCAACTTCTAGTAGGCCGGCGACGACGACCGCCGAGCACCGCCCGAACAGGCAGGGGAGCCAATTCTAGTAGGCCGGCGACGACGACCGCCGAGCACCGCCCGAACAGGCAGGGGAGCCAACTTCTAGTAGGCCGGCGACGACGACCGCCGAGCACCGCCCGAACAGGCAGGGGAGCCAACTTCTAGTAGGCCGGCGACGACGACCGCCGAGCACCGCCCGAACAGGCAGGGGAGCCAACTTCTAGTAGGCCGGCGACGACGACCGCCGAGCACCGCCCGAACAGGCAGGGGAGCCAACTTCTAGTAGGCCGGCGACGACGACCGCGAGCACCGCCCGAACAGGCAGGGGAGCCAACTTCTAGTAGGCCGGCGACGACGACCGCCGAGCACCGCCCGAACAGGCAGGGGAGCCAACTTCTAGTAGGCCGGCGACGACGACCGCCGAGCACCGCCCGAACAGGCAGGGGAGCCAACTTCTAGTAGGCCGGCGACGACGACCGCCGAGCACCGCCCGAACAGGCAGGGGAGCCAACTTCTAGTAGGCCGGCGACGACGACCGCCGAGCACCGCCCGAACAGGCAGGGGAGCCAACTTCTAGTAGGCCGGCGACGACGACCGCCGAGCACCGCCCGAACAGGCAGGGGAGCCAACTTCTAGTAGGCCGGCGACGACGACCGCCGAGCACCGCCCGAACAGGCAGGGGAGCCAACTTCTAGTAGGCCGGGCGACGACGACCGCCGAGCACCGCCCGAACAGGCAGGGGAGCCAACTTCTAGTAGGCCGGCGACGACGACCGCCGAGCACCGCCCGAACAGGCAGGGGAGCCAATTCTAGTAGGCCGGCGACGACGACCGCCGAGCACCGCCCGAACAGGCAGGGGAGCCAACTTCTAGTAGGCCGGCGACGACGACCGCCGAGCACCGCCCGAACAGGCAGGGGAGCCAACTTAGTAGGCCGGCGACGACGACCGCCGAGCACCGCCCGAACAGGCAGGGGAGCCAACTTCTAGTAGGCCGGCGACGACGACCGCCGAGCACCGCCCGAACAGGCAGGGGAGCCAACTTCTAGTAGGCCGGCGACGAGCGACCGCCGAGCACCGCCCGAACAGGCAGGGGAGCCAACTTCTAGTAGGCCGGCGACGACGACCGCCGAGCACCGCCCGAACAGGCAGGGGAGCCAACTTCTAGTAGGACGATGACCGCCGAGCACCTCCCGAACAGGCAGGGGAGCCAACTTCTAGTAGGCCGGCGACGACGACCGCCGAGCACCGCCCGAACAGGCAGGGGAGCCAACTTCTAGTAGGCCGGCGACGACGACCGCCGAGCACCGCCCGAACAGGCAGGGGAGCCAACTTCTAGTAGGCCGGCGACGACGACCGCCGAGCACCGCCCGAACAGGCAGGGGAGCCAACTTCTAGTAGGCCGGCGACGACGACCGCCGAGCACCGCCCGAACAGGCAGGGGAGCCAACTGACGGAAGTCGTGACAGGTGTTGCCTGAGATGGAATAGAGGTGCATGGCTTACAGGGACAAACTGTTTCCCTCGGTACAGTGACTCCCCAGTTCAACCTCTCAGCACCCCACCAGCCCCTGCACTGTCCCCCAATCCCACTATTGAATTGAATGGTCCACAGATTACTCAATTATTTCTATATACCAGTCTTCCACAGCAGACTAAAGGCCCATTATTGCAGTGACTGAGACCATAGGAACTTATTACATGTGTGACCTTTTAAAGCCTTTCTACGTGATGGATCTCAGGTGAGAATTTACTGGAATCAATTTTTATCCGAAGGCTGGATGCTTGCTCACTGCACTGTGCTCGGCCCCGTGTGAAACATTCACTTTATGAAAAAAGAGGAGAGAGAGTGAGAGCCCCCAGACTGCTGCTGGAGATGGGCAGGATTATAAAGCACCCCAAATGCCATTGTGTCCTTTCCTCCCAAATTAAAGAGACTTTGAAATTGAGGGCTGGGGGGAAGTGCAGGAGTGTTGTGGTTCATCAAGGTAGAAATACAAAGAGTGAGCCTGTTCCCCGAAGGTTCACATCAAAAGGTGCACCCCACTTTGTGAGCTATTTAATCAGTTAAAACACAGATGGCAAGCTGCCGCAATTAATTAATCATATAGGTGTCATCCTGTACCTGCTAGCTAAAATTATGTCAGTGCTACCGAGATCTCATTTGGATTTCATTGTAGCTACTTGCCACCAGAATAATAGCTGAATATAAATAAGTTGAGCCTGTAGAGAGCTGCTGGACATAATGTGTTATAAACGTTGAACTGTAAAGTGTAGGTGTTGTTTGGCTTGGCCTAACTTATTCTGGTTGTGCCTAAATGACAGGCTCCTCACTGTCTTTGTACTCTTTCAACAATGTAACTGATGCCTATTCTGGGGGTATTATGAGTGGGCTCTTAGTTGTATACCTGGGGTATATAAACAGTGAGATATGCATATTGTGTGCAGGTCTTTGTAGAAATGAAAGGCACATCTGCTTCAAAGTGAAATTACTTTATAATTAGCTTTTAAGTTTCACTGACGGCAAAAACATCAATGAAAAGCTGCCTGTCAACATAGTTTGGCTTCATGAGTTTGTGAGAGGTTTGTAAGCATCCAAGATCTTTTGAGGGGAGACGAGCCTCGCAAATTAAACCTACAGCCATGTCAACTCTCTCTAAAAATGTGTGTTGTAGCTTGTATTGACCTGTTTTCCTCAAGTGCTCTTTGAGAGTTAGATGCATTGTGCAGGTGGGGGGGTAAACAGCTGCCTCCCTTCAACTTCCCCCAAATATTAACAGCTTTGTATTTGAGTCATGAAATGAAAAGTCTCTTTAAAGAATATGTTCTTTTCCCCGAATCTTACTTGATGTAAAGATGGTGATAAGTGGCAGTCATGATAGAAAGACCAGACTCTCTCAGCCACAGAGGACAGTGTTGCAATCCTAGCCTTTGGTCTGTTGCGTGAGTTTGGCTGAGTAGGCAGCATGTTCAACCCAGGTAATCATACAACTTTGGAAAGTCTTGTCACCTTGTAAACATAATTACATTTCCAGGAAAGCTGCATGAAGCATGTTTAAAGGATTATAAAGAAGGGGGGTGGGTAAGAATGTGGGCAGGGGGGCCGTTTGTTTGTGTCGCACTGCTTTGCTTTATCTTGGCCAGGTCGCAGTTGTAAATGAGAACTTGTTCTCAACTAGCTTACCTGGTTAAATAAAGATGAAAAAAAAAAAGAATGTCGTTAGAGTTATTAACGTGAATATGCATAGATAATAACAGGGAGTAGCAGCAGTGTAAAATGGGGTGGGGGTGGGGGGGCAATGCAAATAGTCTGGGTAGCCATTTGATTAGCTGTCCCGGAGTCTAATGGCTTGGGGGTAGAAGCTGTTTTAGAAGCCTCTTGGACCTAGGCGCTACCGCTTGCCGTGCGGTAGCAGAGAGATCAGTCTATGACTAAGTTGGCTGGAGTCTTTGACAATTTTTAGGGCCTTCCTCGGACACCGCCTGGTATAGAGGTCCTGGATGGCAGGAAGCTTGGCCCCAGTGATGTACTAGGCCGTACGCACTACCCTCTGTAGTTCCTTGCGGTCGGAGGCCGAGCAGTTGCCATTCCAGGCAGTGATGCAACCCGTCAGGATGCTCTCGATGGTGCAGCTGTAGAGCCTTTTGAGGATCTGAGGACCCATGCCAAATCTTTTCAGTGTCCTAAGGGTGAATAGGTTACGTCGTGCCCTCTTCACGACTGTCTTGGTGTGCTTGGACCATGTTAGTTTGTGATGTGGACGCCAAAGTACTTGAAGCTCTCAACCTGCTCTACTACAGCCCCATCGATGAGAATAGGGTCATCCTCCTTTTCATGTAGTCCACAATCATCTCCTTTGTCATTTGAGGTGAACAAGAGGCTGTTACTGATTTTCGGGTCCTGAGAGGTCAGAAGCATGTGACATGGTCATGTAGTCCATGGATGGTGTATCCGCAGGACTAGACACTTGTTCACTGTCCTCTGTCTCTCCCTCAGTAGGACCGTGATGCTACCTCCCTCTAGCCTGCAGATGGTGCTGTTTTAAAATGTATGGCTGCACTAAACCGTTATTATTGTCATACTATTGGATACTACTTAATGATCCATCTCATCTACAAAGTAATACATCATAGGATATTGACCATAGACATCGGCTTTGTGATGATGTATGATGTTACTGCAGACCTTTGAAATAACACTCGGAATAAACATGTTACACTGAAAATTCTATTTTGGTCATCCACACATTGTTTTGACCACTCAATTTTGGTTTCTAGTCTTTTTTTAATGTTTGCATCCTCTCCTATTCATTACTGCGGCCTAGAACCATTGAGACGTATAGCTATTTCTCCCCATAGGACCAGAAATGAACCAGACTAAAACATCAGAAAAATAAAAGCCCTGGAGGCTCACACAGTAGTCTGTGCAGAAGTGCTCCTAACTAACGCTGTGTAACTCAATATGATTAAGTACATTGTTTGTGCATTAGTTAAGTACAGTTGTGGTTAAATGAACGTTGCATCAGAGCTGTGCTCAGTCAATCAGCACGCAATTATTCTGTGTGTGCACTTTATTCATACAGGCTGAGAGCCAGACAGAGACACTCACACCCCTCACAGACTGTCTATCTGAGGCTTTCACACACAGGAGACTGCCCCAGAACCATACATACAGTACTGTTGCCTACCTTTTAGTCCTGGGATTTCCTCTCCTGGCTCTCTGGACTGTGTTCCCAGTGAGAGCAGGAGACTGAATCAAAACAGAGAGTGACTCAATCAACAATAATATACACTCTGTCTGGATCCATTCTCTATACTCAACAAGGTGATGTGCTCTCTCTCTCTCTCTCTCTCTCTCTCTCTCTCTCTCTCTCTCTCTCTCTCTCCCCCCTCTCGTCCTTTCTTTACGAGAATAGAAAATTGCACATCTAATGAAATCCAATTTTATATTTCATTCTGAGAACCACAATAAACAGAGAACAAGCAGTAAATAAGCTTTTCAAAAAGCTGATTACCGAAGCAATTTATTGCCAAGTCCAGGGCCGTGGCAAAGCAGAAAAGGGGGCTGGGAAGGGGGGCACATTCCAGATCTCTTCTCCTTCCAGCTTTTTGCCTGCCGTGTGATTAGCTGGGCTGTTTTGTGAGGAGCCAATCTGATCAACTTATTTTTACCACATAATGCCCAGTCTCCTAGAGAAAATGGTTAAAAAAGGATTGTGATTGAGGTTGTCAATGCATCCATTAGTGGGGTAAATGAAGTGGAATTCAAGGCTCCTCCATTACCAAGGTCTATTTTCATTGTGCAGATCTGTTTTCCACACAACAGAGGCCTGCACCTCAAGGCTGATTACAGTAATGACATTTCTCAACCACAATAGTGCTGATGTTCCCGATTGGAATAGAGGCACCCTAGTGTCCGCCACTGAATAACACTCACCTGTCCCTTGGCCCCGCAGCACAAAGGTTCCCCCTGAGGGTTTAGACAGATTGTCTCCCAATTACTGCTGTATCATATTATTCTGTTACGCTCATTTGCACACAAAAAGTGCGAAACAATAATTTTATATTGCTTTGTTTTTCTAGTGATCGAGCTTTTCATCTTATGTATTACACAGTACCAGTCAAACGTTTGGACCCGCCTACTCATTCAAGGGTTTTTCTTTATTTTTACTATTTTCTACATTGTAGAATAATAGTGAATACATCAAAACTATGAAAGAACATATATGGAATCATATAGTAACCAGAAAAGTGTTAAATAAATCAAAATATATGTTATATTTGAGATTCTTCAAAGTAGCCACCCTTTGCCTTGATGACAGCTTTGCACACTCTTGACATTCTCTCAACTAGCTTCACCTGGAATGATTTTCCAACAGTCTTGAAGGAGTTCCCACATATGCTGAGCACTGGTTGGCTGCTTTTTCTTCACTCTGTGGTCCAACTCATCCCAAACCATCTCAATTGGGTTGAGGTCGGGTGATTGTTGAGGCCAGGTCATCTGATGCAACACTCCATCACTCCCCTTCTTGGTCAAATAGCCCTTACACCGCCTGGATGTGTGTTGGGTCATTGTCCTGTTGAAAAACAAATGATAGTCCCACAAAGTGCAAACCAGATGGGATGGCGTATCGCCTTGAATTCGAAATAAATCACAGACAGCGTCACCAGCAAAGCACCCCCACACCATCACACCTCCTCCATTTTTCACGGTGGGGATCACACATGCCGAGACAGTCCTTTCACCTACTCTGCGTCTCACAAAGACATGGCAGTTGGAACCAAAAATCTCTAATTTGGACTCCTCAGACCAATGTACAGATTTCCACCGGTCTAATGTCCATTGCTCGTATTTCTTGGCCCAAGCAAGTCTCTTCTTCGTATTGGTGTCCTTTAGTAGTGGTTTCTTTGCAGCAATTATACCATGAAGGCCTAATTGCTGCAGTCTCCTCTGAACAGTTGATGTTGCGATGTGTCTGTTACTTGAACGCTGTGAAGCATTTATTTGGGCTGCAATTTACGAGGTGCAGGTAACTCTAATAAATGTATTCTCTGCAGCAAAGGTACCCCTGGGTCTTCCTTTCATGTGGCGGTCCTCATGAGAGCCAGTTTCATCATAGCGTTTTGCACTTGAAGAAACTTTCAAAGTTCTTGAAATGTTCTGTGTTGACTGACCTTCATGTCTTAAAGGAATGATGGAATGTTGTTTCTCTTTGCTTATTTGAGCTGTTCTTGGCGTAATATGGCCTTTTTCCAAGTAGGGCTGTCTTCTGTATACCACCCCTACCTTGTCACAACACAACTGATTAGCTCAAACACATTAAGAAGGAAAGCAAATCCCACAAATTAACATTTAACAAGGCACACCTGTTAATTGAAATGCATTCCAGGTGACTACTTCATGAAGCTGGTTGAGAGAATGCCCACCGTGTACAAAACTTTCATCAAGGCAAAGGGTGGCTACTTTAAAGAATCTCAAATATAACATATATTTTGATTTATTTAACACATTTTTGGATACTACATGATTCCATATGTGTTATTTCATAGTTCTGATGTTTTTACTATTATTCTACAATGTAGAAAATATTTTTTTAAACAAACAAACTTGAATGAGTAGGTGGGTCCAAAATTTTGACTGGTACTGTAAGTCTAGGTTTAGTACTTTACATTTCTTACATATAAATCATTTTGTTTGTCATGAGCATCATAGAGTTCCTGCAGTGAGCTCTGGAGGAAGGTAGCTTATCAAATGAGGAAGAAGTGAGTGTCTGCATAATGTTTGGGGAAATAAATTGAGTCAGTAATTTAGTAATGCCATAGGAGCAAATGCAATGTGCAGATTATTCACAGTTATATAATGTGGAGGAGAAAACCAGGCGCTTCTCATTTTGGTCACTTATCCCTCATTGTAAAGGTCTGTATATTTCATTGCTGGTGAAGCAGCTTAGAGGATACATTTCAAAGCAGCAAATAAAAATTGGCTAAACTTCCAAAATTAGCACTTCAAAGTCAAACATGATTTGCAGCGAGGGTAGGGTGGGAGGCACTGTGACTGTGAAAGTGTATGTGTGTGTGTTTGTCAAGTGTGTGTGTGTGTGTGTGGCAGGGCTGATGTACAGAACTCTTCATGTAGACCTTAGAACCAATTTCTAGGCAAATTGGTTTCATTTAAGAATGAGATCACAGAATAAGTAAACTTCTATCAGGGCGAGTTCACGCATCTGAAGCCATTTATTTCAGTTTTATATGCATTACTTGGCACAGGCTGTTTGTATGTAGAACATGAGTAATGTTTTCCAAGGAGACTGTAATACAATCCATTCGGAAAGTATTTAGACACATTTTGTTACCTTACAGCCTCATTGTAAAATAGATTAAATAAAACAAATCTTCATCAATCTACACACAATACTATATAATGACAAAGCGAAAACAGTTTTTTTGAAATACCTTATTTATATACAGTGTGGCAAAAAAGTATTTAGTCAGCCACCAATTGTGCAAGTTCTCCCCCTTAAAAAGATGAGAGAGGCCTGTAATCTTCATCATAGGTACACTTCAACTACAACAGACAAAATGAGAAAAAAAATCCAGAAAATCACATTGTAGGATTTTTAATGAATTTATTTGCAAATTATGGTGGAAAATAAGTATTTGGTCAATAACAAAAGTTTATCTCAATACTTTGTTATATACCCTTTGTTGGCAATGACAGAGGTCAAACGTTTTCTGTAAGTCTTCACAAGGTTTTCACACACTGTTGCTGGTATTTTGGCCCATTCCTCCATGCAGATCTCCTCTAGAGCAGTGATGTTTTGGGGCTGTTGCTGGGCAACACGGACTTTCAACTCCCTCCAAAGATTTTCTATGGGGTTGAGATCTGGAGACTGGCTAGGCCACTCCAGGACCTTGAAATGCTTCTTACGAAGCCACTCCTTCGTTGCCCGGGCGGTGTGTTTGGGATCATTGTCATGCTGAAAGACCCAGCCACGTTTCATCTTCAATGCCCTTGCTGATGGAAGGAGGTTTTCACTCAAAATCTCACGATACATGGCCTCATTCATTCTTTCTTTTACACGGATCAGTTGTCCTGGTCCCTTTGCAGAAAAACAGCCCCAAAGCATGATGTTTCCACCCCCATGCTTCACAGTAGGTATGGTGTTCTTTGGATGCAACTCAGCATTCTTTGTCCTCCAAACACGACGAGTTGAGTTTTTTTTTACCAAAAGTTCTATTTTGGTTTCATCTGACCATATGACATTCTCCCAATCTTCTTCTGGATCATCCAAATGCTCTCTAGCAAACTTCAGACGGGCCTGGACGTGTACTGGCTTAAGCAGGGGGACACGTCTGGCACTGCAGGATTTGAGTCCCTGGCGGCGTAGTGTGTTACTGATGGTAGGCTTTGTTACTTTTGTCCCAGCTCTCTGCAGGTCATTCACTAGGTCCCCTCGTGTCGTTCTGGGATTTTTGCTCACCGTTCTTGTGATCATTTTGACCCCACGGGGTGAGATCTTGCGTGGAGCCCCAGATCGAGGGAGATTATCAGTGGTCTTGTATGTCTTCCATTTTCTAATAATTGCTCCCACAATTGATTTCTTCAAACCAAGCTGCTTACCTGTTGCAGATTCAGTCTTCCCAGCCTGGTGCAGTTCTACAATGTTGTTTCTGGTGTCCTTTGACAGCTCTTTGGTCTTGGCCATAGTGGAGTTTGGAGTGTGACTGTTTGAGGTTGTGGACAGGTGTCTTTTATACTGATAACAAGTTCAAACAGGTGCCATTAATACAGGTAACGAGTGGAGGACAGAGGAGCCTCTTAAAGAAGAAGTTACAGGTCTGTGAGAGCCAGACATCTTGCTTGTTTGTAGGTGACCAAATCCTTATTTTCCACCATAATTTGCAAATAAATTCATTAAAAATCCTACAATGTGATTTTCTGGATTTTTTTTTCTCATTTTGTCTGTCATAGTTGAAGTGTACCTATGATGAAAATTACAGGCCTCTCTCATCTTTTTAAGTGGGAGAACTTGCACAATTGGTGGCTGACTAAATACTTTTTTGCCCCACTGTATGTGACTGTACGTGAAGCATAGTTGGACCACACATACGTGACTGTAAGTTGCTTTGTATGAAAGTGTGTATACATTTTGTTAAATGTGCTATTTGAGTGTTATACCCTTACACAACATCCTTCTTGACTGGAACAGACTCACTGAGACACACACACACGAGCACGCACGCACGCACGCACGCACGCACGCACGCACGCACGCACGCACACACACACACACACACACACACACACACACACACACACACACACAGCAGTCTCCTGGCTCTGTGTTTCTTTGTTGGTCCATCAGTCGTGCTTAGACATCTGTAATGAGAGACCCATCAGAGTGGTGGTGATGCCAGTGGCAGGCAGCTCGTTTGGTGAACATAGTCCAGGCCCAGGGAATGAGCTGCAGAAAGACAGAGGCCCAGGCCACTTTTTTAGGGAGGGCTTTCACACTGGTCACATGGATAGACAGACACCTTGTGACAAAGACCATCATATTAGACTAACGTACCATAGTGAAAAGCCAACTCTTTTCAAATAGTCATGGAGAGGATTTTGGAACCTAACAATGACAGTTCATTTGGCTTAGTTTATGTATAGAGTGAGAGAAACCCTTTATAGATTAATGTACATGAACTTCCGGCGCCGACAGAGATGGCCGCCTCATTTCGCGGTCCTAGGAAACTATGCAGTTTTTTGTTTTTTTCCGTGTTATTTCTTACATTAGTACCCCAGGTCATCTTAGTTTTCATTACATACAGTCGAGAAGAACTACTGAATATAAGATCAGCGTCAACTCACCATCAGTACGACCAAGAATATGATTTTCGCGACGCGGATCCTGTGTTCTGCCTTTCAACCAGGACAACGGAATGGATCCCATGCGGCGACCCTCCGGAGACGGGCACATCGTGCACCACTCCCTAGCATTCTTCTCGCCAATGTCCAGTCTCTTGACAACAAGGTTGATGAAATCCGAGCAAGGGTAGCATTCCAGAGGGACATCAGAGACTGTAACGATCTTTGCTTCACGGAAACATGGCTCACTGGAGAGACGCTATCGGAGGCGGTGCAGCCAGCGGGTTTCTCCACACATCGCGCCGACAGAAACAAACATCTTTCTGGTAAGAAGAGGGGCGGGGGCGTATGCCTTATGGCTAACGAGACATGGTGTGATGAAAGAAACATACAGGAACTCAAATCCTTCTGTTCACCTGATTTAGAATTCCTCACAATCAAATGTCGACCACATTATCTACCAAGAGAATTCTCTTTGATTATAATCACAGTCGTATATATCCCCCCCCAAGCAGACACATCGATGGCTCTGAACGAACTTTATTTGACTCTTTGCAAACTGGAATCCATTTATCCGGAGGCTGCATTCATTGTAGCTGGGGATTTTAACAAGGCTAATCTGAAAATAAGACTCCCTAAATTTTATCAGCATATCGATTGCGCAACCAGGGGTGGAAAAACCTTGGATCATTGTTACTCTAACTTCCGCGACGCATATAAGGCCCTGCCCCGCCCCCCTTTCGGAAAAGCTGACCACGACTCCATTTTGTTGATCCCTGCCTACAGACAGAAACTAAAAAAAGAAGCTCCCACGCTGAGGTCTGTCCAACGCTGGTCCGACCAAGCTGACTCCACACTCCAAGACTGCTTCCATCACGTGGACTGGGATATGTTTCGTATTGCGTCAGATAACAACATTGACGAATACGCTGATTCGGTGTGCGAGTTCATTAGAACATGCGTTGAAGATGTCTTTCCTATAGCAACGATTAAAACATTCCCTAACCAGAAACTGTGGATTAATGGCAGCATTCGCGTGAAACTGAAAGCGCGAACCACTGCTTTTAATCAGGGCAAGGTGACTGGTAACATGACCGAATACAAACAGTGCAGCTATTCCCTCCGCAAGGCTATCAAACAAGCTAAGCGTCAGTATAGAGACAAAGTAGAATCTCAATTCAACTGCTCAGACACAAGAGGTATGTGGCAGGGTCTACAGTCAATCACGGACTACAAGAAGAAAACCAGCCCAGTCACGGACCAGGATGTCTTGCTCCCAGGCAGACTAAATAACTTTTTTGCCCGCTTTGAGGACAATACAGTGCCACTGACACGGCCTGCAACGAAAACATGCGGACTCTCCTTCACTGCAGCCGAGGTGAGTAAGACATTTAAACGTGTTAACCCTCGCAAGGCTGCAGGCCCAGACAGCATCCCCAGCCGCGCCCTCAGAGCATGCGCAGACCAGCTGGCCGGTGTTTTTACGGACATATTCAATCAATCCCTATACCAGTCTGCTGTTCCCACATGCTTCAAGAGGGCCACCATTGTTCCTGTTCCCAAGAAAGCTAAGGTAACTGAGCTAAACGACTACCGCCCGTAGCACTCACTTCCGTCATCATGAAGTGCTTTGAGAGACTAGTCAAGGACCATATCACCTCCACCCTACCTGACACCCTAGACCCACTCCAATTTGCTTACCGCCCAAATAGGTCCACAGACGATGCAATCTCAACCACACTGCACACTGCCCTAACCCATCTGGACAAGAGGAATACCTATGTGAGAATGCTGTTCATCGACTACAGCTCGGCATTCAACACCATAGTACCCTCCAAGCTCGTCATCAAGCTCGAGACCCTGAGTCTCGACCCCGCCCTGTGCAACTGGGTACTGGACTTCCTGACGGGCCGCCCCAGGTGGTGAGGGTAGGCAACAACATCTCCACCCCGCTGATCCTCAACACTGGGGCCCCACAAGGGTGCGTTCTGAGCCCTCTCCTGTACTCCCTGTTCACCCACGACTGCGTGGCCACGCACGCCTCCAACTCAATCATCAAGTTTGTGGACGACACAACAGTGGTAGGCTTGATTACCAACAACGACGAGACGGCCTACAGGGAGGAGGTGAGGGCCCTCGGAGTGTGGTGTCAGGAAAATAACCTCACACTCAACGTCAACAAAACTAAGGAGATGATTGTGGACTTCAGGAAACAGCAGAGGGAACACCCCCCTATCCACATCGATGGAACAGTAGTGGAGAGGGTAGCAAGTTTTAAGTTCCTCGGCATACACATCACAGACAAACTGAATTGGTCCACTCACACAGACAGCATCGTGAAGAAGGCGCAGCAGCGCCTCTTCAACCTCAGGAGGCTGAAGAAATTCGGCTTGTCACCAAAAGCACTCACAAACTTCTACAGATGCACAATCGAGAGCATCCTGGCGAACTGTATCACCGCCTGGTACGGCAACTGCTCCGACACACAACCGTAAGGCTCTCCAGAGGGTAGTGAGGTCTGCACAACGCATCACCGGGGGCAAACTACCTGCCCTCCAGGACACCTACACCACCCAATGTTACAGGAAAGCCATAAAGATCATCAAGGACAACAACCACCCGAGCCACTGCCTGTTCACCCCGCTATCATCCAGAAGGCGAGGTCAGTACAGGTGCATCAAAGCTGGGACCGAGAGACTGAAAAACAGCTTCTATCTCAAGGCCATCAGACTGTTAAACAGCCACCACTAACATTGAGTGGCTGCTGCCAACACACTGACACTGACACTGACTCAACTCCAGCCACTTTAATAATGGGAATTGATGGGAAATGATGTAAAATATATCACTAGCCACTTTAAACAATGCTACCTAATATAATGTTACATACCCTACATTATTAATCTCATATGCATACGTATATACTGTACTCTATATCATCTACTGCATCCTTATGTAATACATGTATCACTAGCCACTTTAACTATGCCACTTTGTTTACATACTCATCTCATATGTATATACTGTACTCGATACCATCTACTGTATCTTGCCTATGCTGCTCTGTACCATCACTCATTCATATATCTTTATGTACATATTCTTTATCCCCTTACACTGTGTATAAGACAGTAGTTTTGGAATTGTTAGTTAGATTACTTGTTGGTTATTACTGCATTGTCGGAACTAGAAGCACAAGGATTTCGCTACACTCGCATTAACATCTGCTAACCATGTGTATGTGACAAATAAAATTTGATTTGATTTGGAACAAACTACTGCATGCAAAATGTAAAAGTGAGATCTAATGTAACACAGGAGAAGGTATTGTAGATCATATGGAGTGAGGAAGGCAGGTATACTAACTGAGCTGGAGTGAAGGGCATTTATCCATCTCCTCTGTGTGTAGCACATGACACAAGCCCAGCTAATTAAGCAGATGCCATAATGCAAATCAGGAACACAGTGGATGGAGGATGGAGAATTCATTCATAGACTTGAGTCATAACTGCTCAACATGCTTAATAACATCTCCACCAACATAGGCAGATGGGAATGCAGACCAGAAATGTCTGTCTGTGTCTGTCTGTCTGTCTGTGTGTAGCTGAGGACACAGTGTAACCTGGTGAGATTATTATTATCTTCATAATTTTTCCAGAAAAAGAGCAATCAGCCGTCTTGCACAGAGCCCGATTGTCTCCCTCTGTAAATCAATCCAGGAGCTGCAATTAAAAGGTACTCTTATGTGGTGTAATTGATGTCTTGCTAATCCTTTATTTGCACACCTGCCGGTGAGTCTGGATGTTTTATGAATTTCTAATTAATGCACATTCCACACTTAATGTATTTGTTAGCAAATGATGTCGCTGGTCTGCTGGAATAAAGTGCTTCCAGAATGTCAGCCCAGAATCTGAGGTACAGCCAGCCACATAAGCAGAGAGGAAATTGAAGACCAGGGGTGTGCTGAATAGGAGTTGTGTGCATCCTGCAGAAACTGGAAAGTTCAGTTTGCATGTGTTCCCCACATCCAGCTGGAAATGCCACAGCTATGCAGGTGGAGGAGAAAAATTAAAAGTTTATGATCATTTGGCAATTGTTCTCTGCCTTTCCCATAACCTTGACAGACAGTTCCAGTCACACGCTGTCTTGCCCACAGTCACCCTCATGTATACCCCTAACACACAGTGCTCTCTGGGTGCACCTGTAAAAACCTCCAGCATGTTAATTACTGCCATTAAATCCTTACCTCCTTTATTATTTACACTGATTGCTCCATTTGGGTGTTGCACCGACCAGACACGGCCCAGCTCTATGTCTTGTGACTCTGTGGGTCTTAGTTCTGGGAATGTGTTGAGGTATCACATTTGTTTATATGAAACTTGATTATATGAATGTTTGGGTGAGCACAGGTTTTATATCATCTGTATCTACAGTACTGTTACTGCATGAGGCTGGTGTTCCAGACTTGTTAAGTCCCAATTAACGACTGTGAGCTGGGCTGAGAGCTCTGACATCACTATCAAAACATGTGATGTCATTGTGGCACAGTAATCCAAGGCGACTGCCTGAGGGACAGATTTTAAAACTCAAAAGAAATCAATTTAACGCTGTACATTTAGAATATAGGTCTACAAAAAATATGAATACATTGAATTTTATTTGTGGAGTTTTTAATATACCTTTACAGCAAAAATAAATAAGACGACTTATCTTTAATGACCTGTTTTGAAAACATTGTTAAAAGTTTTTGCGATAACATTAGAGTCCATTCAAATAAATGTAGAGTTTGTTTTATATATATTTTCTTACCAAAGTTGTTAGACATGCTTAAATGAAATTTCAAAATGCTCAAAGACCCCAACTGGTTTCCTCACAATTTTTGCTCAGGATGAATGAAAATTGCTTTAAATGGCAGAAACGCTGCAAAGCAGGTCCCCTGTGGCTCTGAGCCCATAGAAACAAGAATTACCACCAACCGATGAAAATCAAAAGTAGTACGACAAAGGATAGTGTCACCTAAGTAGCAATCCCTTAATTGCAATGCCTTTGTACATAAAAGCTATTCAGATCTGTTGAATATGCTCCGCTCTCTTTTAATACCCCATATGTTCAAGACAAGCTTTGCTTTCACTCATAATTCTCCCTTAAAAAGTGGAGATGCAAATGTCTCACATTTTTTGTTACTTTATCTGACAGTTTCAAGTTATCTTTTTGCTAAAACAGTATTAACTAATAAAACTATATCATTCCAGAATACTACATTGTATATACACATTCTATTTCATAAGATAATGACATAACAAAGTCTTGAGTTTTGCTCCTTGCCTTCTCCCCTCAGATAAATTGAGACGGTGCCACCAACCTAAATTGGTTATTGCAGCTCCACATCTAGTTAGAATAAACTCAAATGCAATGAGCATTTATCTAATTTGTTATTTGCTGGTGCATTTCATTTCCCAGCCAATTCACACTCATAATCAGATGGCAATTAGCGAGGCATGATTCAGTGGGTGCAGACGCTCTTTCGCTCTCTCTCTGTGTTCTCATCCAAACACTGCTTCTTTCATGACACCTGCACGCTCAGTACAACAACACAGTCTGGAGAAGTCATTATTTTATTCCAAATAAAATCTTATTTAGTTCATTTGAAACAGCATTTCTAATTCCATCAGCAGTCTTTGCAAAATGTAATAAAACTTCATTTTTTCCTCCATTACTTAAAAAAAAATGAAATGTTTTCCCTCAAGGCTTTTTTTTTTTTACAGCTCTGTGGTTTGAGATGATAATGATATATCAACACATGAGCCAGCCTCCTCAAACAACTTTGGTTTTGGTATAACAAACAAAAAACTCACTATGAACATTTAAGAATCTTTAATTCACACTAGTAATAAAATTGCATTACATTTCATAAAATAAATGTTCCAGTTTATATATACAGAGAAAACAGACTGTACATACCCTCCAAGGAAACGTTCCCGAAAGGGGAAAAGAATAAACAAACCCAAAACAAACGTCACAAAAACATACAAGCAATACAGTGCTCAGCTAAGCAGGCACAACTGTACATCAAAACTTGTAACTGCTCAGTGTTGGGAAGGGGTGGGAAGGGGAGGGGCAAGGGGAGGGGCAAAAAGTAGTACATTTACAATAGAGTCCTTATGGACTGATAAAGGGCTATTTAAAAAGTATTGCAGGCAAGCAGACAGACGCTCCTCTTCCCAAGTGCAGCAGAACATCCATGGCATCATGTGTAAGTACGGCGGGCCGAGGGTCCTGGTCGCTGCCACTGGGCCCGGCTATTGAACCTGCGTCTCAAAGCTGCCATTCAGCTGGCCCTCCTCATAGTCCATCTGACACAGAATCATGTTGTTCTTAAGGAAAAACTTGTCCCCCACACAAAACCTGCCAGCCAGGAAAACACAAAGGCAAAGCATTAATAAAAAGGAGGACAACAAGGGGAGACAAAGGAGATTAGTTGAGGACAATATGACAGTTATTTGTGTTGACAGGCTGATAATGATAGCATTGCTCTAGGAGAAGAATGTGGTTGATTGAGATCAGCTGTTAAAGGCGATGGCCATTGCTGCTCTCTGGGCTTTGATTGTACCCGTTTGGCGACGTCGCTTGTTTACAAATGCCATTGTTCCTTGTGTGTGATTCAAAGGCCCCTCTGATGGTCACTGAAGGTGTGGCTTCAAATACAAGTAGATTAAAACATTTTTTTTAAACTTTCATTTCAAATCATGCGACTGACATCCAATGAAAGCAGTCCCTCCCAGGCTTGGAAAACAAGAAAA
This sequence comes from Oncorhynchus nerka, assembly GCF_034236695.1. NCBI lineage: Eukaryota > Metazoa > Chordata > Actinopteri > Salmoniformes > Salmonidae > Oncorhynchus > Oncorhynchus nerka. The sequence goes on along the minus strand of NW_027039906.1, from coordinate 68,322 downwards.
GCACCACACCGGTTTCCAAGGCAACCCTGCCACAGGGCGAGCTTTCCATACACCAGTTTGGGTGCCAACTTGTATGAATTTTTGTCTCTAGGTTTCAAGTTAATTGAAGAAAAAAAACACACCCCCAAGTAGGCCTTAACCTTTATTTAACCAGGCAAGTCAGTTAAGAACAAATTCTTATTTACAATGACGGCCTACCGGGAACAGTGGGTTAACTGCCTTGTCAGGGGCATCCTTTTAAATGGCGGTGCTTATGGACTGTACGACACACAGCTTCATAGACAGAATGAGTGAAGATAAGAGCAGCCGTACTGATGGAAGGGCTGCTTATCAGGCTGGGCCACAGTAATGTGTTGGGCAGGCTGAGGGCTGGCAGAGGGGCAATGGCTGTGGTATCAGTGAGCCAGTAAAGCCTGGCCCCATGAGTGGCTGCAGCCAGCATTCCCATACCCCAGCCAGGTGCTCACCATGGTTACTGACTCATCCCTGTGGAAGGTTAATGTGCCTGTGCTGTATGGATGGAGAGGGTCACAATGCCCCATGATTAGCAGAGTGTTCTCTGTGCTGAACTGTTATGGGATTGTTGCATTGTGTGAGGAGAGTATGTATGGATGTAATAGTGTAGAGCTCAGAGGTGAGGAGAGGTCAGGACCTAGGATGGAGTGAGCAAGGCTTTTGCCCATGTGGGTCACTAAGGTGTCTAGTTAACATTCCTGGACTGAATAGCATACAGTATTTATATAAATAAACAATTTTGTCTGTTTAATTCCACTACCCTGTAGTGTGGTACCCAAACTTGTAAGGCATGTTCCTGTAGAGTGGCCTCTTGGAGGTCTATTGCTGTGGCTAAAAGTGAACCTTTCAACTAAAACATTGTGAGTGTTGGCATTGGTCTGGCAGCTGTATCACTTTTGATACATGAGATCATTTTGTTCCCCTCAAGTTTATAATCCCAGTTGTTTCTAGTCACAAAACAAACTAATGGCAGGGTCAACATAGAACAGAAGGAACAATGTTGCTAATGCAATGCAACACGCGTGTGCTTTCAAAATGGGAAGACAAAACAAAAAACATCTGTATTTACACAGACAGTCTGGGTTTAGTTTTACTGACCCCAAAACAGATCTGTTGCACCTCAAGAGGTAGTTTTTTTTGTTAAATGGCTAACTAGTTTGAGCTAATGGCCATTTCAGAACAGCATTACATATTTCAAAAAGGCAGTCTCATGACACAGTTGTGAGCTCTCTCTCTCTCTTACCTCTGGTTACAAAGCTGACAGGCAAAACAGTCCAAATGGTAAACATTATCTCTGGCTCTCATCACCATTTCAAAGGCTGGGATCAGTTTACTGCAGGCAGCACAGTTCCCTGTTGTACCAAAGAGCCTGGAAGAGAGAGAGAAAATACAGACAAAGATTAACGTACCTTCCTTAGCCTTCATGCAACAGAGGAGCGAACAAAAAGTAAAGCCAAGAAAAAAACCCCAGAAAGAATGGTGAAAAACAGACAAATCTGAAAACATCTCATTTAATACACAAATCTATCTTGGCACACATTTGATGTTTTTTGTTAATGAGGGCTACAAACCTAGATGTTAATTCTTTGCTAATGATCTAATTAAAATGATCACATGGTTCTAATCCCCTTCTTCAAAGCCTTTCTCCTAGCACATAGCAAAAGCAATGAAAACAGGTCTGAGGCAACCAATTGAACTGTTGAAAGTTTTCATTTTAAAACCAAAGTACCTAATGAGACTTGCTCCAACCAAAGCCAGCTGGATTTTACACAAGAAGCTAAATTCTATAATGTAGTCAAACATTCAAAATATTCCTGTTGCAAGGACTCTGCCTCGATCCCCCTCTGTTTCATTCAGAGACTGCCTGGGAGAATGGCGGAGAGACCCTGGAGGTAACTAGATGTTCGGCAGTACACTGAACAGACGCACAACTCACATTTCACTGCTGTTTGTTTAAGCTTATTAGATAGGAGGCAAACGATGAAGGTCACAAGCAGAGCAAGAGGCACTGGTGTAGATCTTCCTCCTCAAAGCAAAGGCAACTCCACTCCGAGCCTGCAGCCCCCAGTCACATTTTTTTCCAAGCGCCTGGCCTTATGTTTAATTTGAAGATTTTTTGAATCACAGATAGACTTGCACATTCTGCAGGCAGGGAAAGGGGACAGCGCCACAGCTTTGCGAAAGGGGATCAGGCAGGCGATAGCAGATTAACATACTGTCAGTGGCAAACACGTTCCCAAAGTTGTGGGCTCAGGAGACTCAGGCGGAGAGAATAGTCAAAAGTTGGTATCCCCTCTCCATATTAGTCTCTGTCGGTTGCTCTCCCCTTGTCACAGAAAACATATCCCTCCAGCAGACCCAGGGTCTAATTAGAGCACACTGCCCCAGAGGAGAGGACTGCTGCTGGTGCCTTAGACTAGGAGAAAGAGAGCGAGACAGAGCTGTTTGGTTCTAATAGATACGAAGTGTTGAACAAAGTCATTGTTAGAACTGGTTACTGTTCCAGTAAAGTGTGTTGATATAGACCTCTGACCGCTGAGTTTCCATGCCACCCGGACGAGGTGCTGCTGCTCAAACCCACTTGGTAAAATGATTGTTGTCAGGCCTTTAGATTTATTCATGTTATATATATAGTGATTTCTTTCCTCTTTAAAAAAACAGATGAAAAGGACTCAGTCTTCTGTATTGATTCTGTTATTATCAGCATCTGCATCAGTTCTAGCTCAAACTAAACCAGGCTGTTATCATCTCTGTGGTCTGACTCAGACCTAGTATGTCCTTCTGTGTGTGTGCTGACCTGCTACTTGACTGGCCCTGTGAATATGGATGCAGTATTGTATGCTTCCCAGGGGACATGTCAGTGATGTAAAGCCATCATGTAGGTTGTGTTTCAGTGTTATGGCAGTGTGGGCCCTGGGCTCTGTGGTTGATATAGGGACTGCAGCGCACTTTGAGTAATAGCCCGAGACACTGTGCTGACCATTTAGTGGAAGGGCACTGTGGAATTGGGACTACAAAGACCAGCATGCATAGCACTAGGGAGAGCTGGGTGGGAATGAGGATCACAACACCTTAATTGCGATTCACCATACAGTAGAGATTTGAGTTCTTTTAAGAATGATTACAAATCATAAGACTATTTTCTTCTGAATTCCCACATATTGTAATGGCATACTGTGCTGTGTGACTGGTACAATCGTGCAGTAGCTCATGATGCAGTTACATTTTGTCTGTTAGGATTAAGAAAAGTATCCTCATAACTGGTATACTAATTATTTCGACATATATACGATTTTTTGTCCCATTGAAGTGGAGAATGAATGCTGTGGAAAATTTGAGGGCAGAATACATTGCCCCTCACTACAGACCGCTGCCAAGCCTACTTTGTTAAGAAGTCAATTCTTTAGGCAGGGTTTGAAGCACAGAAAGGGCCCAGCTTAAAATAGTGGTTAATTTAAGTGGATTAGAAGGTTACAAGTACTCTTTTGGAAGGTCACCCTCAAACTGAGACAATGGGATGGATTTTGAAGCTATATAATGTAAGATAAAGTGAAACCAGCCATTACCATGGTGAGGCCGGTTAGTGGGACTTTCCAGTGAGGGTGCTGAAGGACTTTCATAGTTGTGAAATTAACTTTCACAGCATATCTATTCAATCCATACTGTCTACAGTAAAACATAGCATAGTGTGCTTGTAGAATTGAAACGTTAACTGAAATTTTAAACATGATCTTCAACAGAATGCCATAAAAAAATGAATGTGCATTACCAAAAAGGCAGATTTAGCATGCCGTGAACTGTTCACTGCCAAGATTGAGAAAAAATATATAAACACTGCAAGCGTTGAGAGGAAACAAAATAGTTTATACTGGAAGTCATTTTCCTCCACTGATATGGTGGAGCTGGTTGAAACAAAATGAACTGCCATTAAAGTTAAAGAGCCTCTCCTCCATTGTTCCACTCCTTCAGTTATTGTGTGATTTAGCGTGGATCTGGAGAGACAGCTGTGCTTTCTTTAGCTGTTTGAACTTGCTGCTCCGCTAACTTCAGACTCTCCCCCTGCATGCCGGCATCATCTGCATGTCTTCTGTTTCATTGAGATTGGACTTGAGCTCTTCAAGTCTTCTACTCTGTTCTAAGATCAGATTCACCGCTCCATTTACAGTTTGTCCGATTTCATAGAAAGGAGAGCTACTGTATTAATTCATGTAAGGCGTGTTTTGACCTTCCTCAACAGTTGTGTCTTTGAAGGTGTAAAGCTTGCTATAATATATATTTCAAAATGTTGCCAGAAAATGTTTTCTACTTTATTTGAGGAAAGAAGTAACTGTCTTATTATAGTTTTTATTTCATGTTTTATCTCCAGTGGGTGGCAGAGACATTTGACATACAGTAATACATCCACAGATATTAAGATGTTTTAATTACAGTTTAATATCTACTTCCATTGCAGTGCTGACGGTACTGCGTAACTTAATGTCCATTAGCTTGGGAAAAAAAGTGCTTTAAACTTCAAATAAAGGCACTCTACTTTGATAAAAAGATGGCTGATACAGTATGTTCCCCTTAAAATATTTGTCAGTTAGAAGATAAAACGATGTCAGGCTTGGGGTTCGGGCGATCAAAAGCATGACTGGCTTGTCAACCTTCTTTGGCGAGGTCGCCAGATCCTGAGTCCCAGACAAAAATGAAACACCTAATTAATCTATTGTTCTGCGTGATAATGAAAGTGTGGTAAAACTGCTAATAAAACCAACCCAGCCTTTTACAACAGAGGGAATAGAATGTCAAGTGGATTCAGAAACTTCTGATCTGAGGTTTTAGAAGACACTGCTGGCAGGCCAGCCAGGGGAGAGCGGGGGCTGGGGGTGTGCACAAGATGTTACCGGTGCTCCTGAGCTCCTGAAGGACGAACACAGACGGAGCTCCTATAATAATTAATGTGCGCATGGCAGGGCTCCAAACCCAGGGAAATAAATAGTGTTTGATCCACCCTGGCTGCATGTCCCTAATGAACTGCAGCTCCATACAGGAGGATTCCACTTCATTAATGGAGGTGAGGGGAAGCGTTCCTCTCTCCGTGCAGGACGGGGGCTCTGTGAGGGGATTACAAGGCCGTATGGAGCCTGCGTCACCTACTTTAAAACTATAAGCTCTAAAACAGTCTCTTCCCTCGCTGCTGAGAAAGGGAATGTTTTTAATTTGTTCCATAATAGAATTCATCTCAAACATCTCCAGCCATTAAGTGGCATGCATTTGTCTCAGGCTGAAGAGCAGATGAGTGGGCTGTATTTCATTAGGCCATCATGGCCCAGGCAGAAACACAGAAAGCCCATCTCTCCCTCGCCTCTCCTGCTTTACGTTTCGCTCCCTTGCTTCCTCCCTCTCACTCTAGCCCCCTCTGCCCCTCATGTTCTTCCCTCCTCTCTCACCCCTCTGCCCTGGTCTTGCTTTGAGTTTGCTTTCTGCAGAGCTGCCTGTCAGGCCAGTTAGCCCATAGGAACACATTTTCATCAGGGAGCTGATGTCCACGATAAGGCCTTCATAATGGGGAAGAAATCAATCAGATAGAGGGAGGGAGAAGCCAGCCCTTTTAGGGGATCATATTTAACCATGTCAAAAGCGCCATTCTTGGCTTAATAATTTTTGCCTTCTCTTGTCATTTGCTCCTTTTATTATGGCACCATCTGCCCCTTCCGGGGGCAGCAGCAGTTTAGTGAACCTCTCTCACTGCATCTTAACAGCATTAACTCTTGGTGGGAGCTGATGGATGGTAAATGGCTCCTCTCAACGCCCGGCCCCTAAGCCCCTCTCGGTTGGGACCTGCTGGTAGGGCAGGGTGGGAGAGGGAGGGGAAAGACAGGGAGAGGCCAGGGGCAGCAAGGTCTCTAGGCTGGCCCCCAGGGGATGGTCTCGGGGATAAATGGTAGGATCTCATTCGGAAGCCCCAGGGAATGTGACTTAACGCCCAGGAAATGATCATGTTTAATTTAGGAAACAGATGGCAGGGTACAGGGGAAAAACATTGAGCCACAGACACTAACGTTGAAGCTAGCCTGCCTGGAGTCGTCCCAGAACACAACATGACCCATCTCTACTGTTACTGAAACCAGGTCTGTACCGCGAGGGCAGAGTGCTGTGTTCATGTAAAAAGCAACAAAAAAATTGAAACAGAAAAATGTTTTTAAGAGAGCTAAAAACATACAAATGTGGAATTGGAAACTTTCCGCTCTGCCTTCCCAAGGCTTCAGATCAGAGCTTGGGGAGAGTCACGCATGAGCATAATGGGATTCAGGCTTAATTGACACACATCTAGTCAACATCGATATCCTATAATGAGGAACAAACAGGCGCTTGATCTACCAAAACAGCCTGGGAGGAAATGTCTTCTAAAAGCTTGAGAAAAACACTGGTTCACATACAAATGGACCCAAATTAGAGAGCTCTAGTGAGAGGCAGGTTCATAGACATTCATGGTGGTGTTACCCTAGCAGTAGTGAGAGAGCTGACACAGCCCTAGGTGGGGCGTGGCCTTTCTGTTCTATGAGGGGCGACTGACTGTGGCTTCCCTTACCTCAGGTAGTCCCTGCGACAGAGGATGAGGTTGGCTTTCGTGTAGAGGGTGGAGCCCACCTCCCCCAGGCGACAGTCGCAGCAGGCACATTTCAGACAGTCCTCGTGCCAGTATTTGTCCAGGGCCTTGAGCAGGTAGCGGTCTTTAATCTTGCGATTGCAGCCAGCGCACCCCTTCTGTTTCCCTTTGGGCTGGACGGAGAGCATCGGCACACCTGTAGCGATAAGGAGACAAACGCCGCGGCGTGATTCACTGCCCAGGAACACCAGTGACTTTTCATGTTCTCTTTTCGATAAGGCTGCTGCTGCAGTGTCTGGAGGCAGCAGAGCCTCACGAGAGAAGGGCCACAGTGCACTGCCTCTGCTAATAGGCATTAACATGAACACTCTTCCGTTCAGATAGGCACACAGATCACATTGGACTACATTCACACCAGGTAAACCACACTAGGCAGACAGGCCTACTGATTATCTGAAGCTGTACTCGTAACAGAGTCACAGACAGACCTCATATTGCTTACCGTGGTATTTACAGCATGCTGTATATTATGTTAGTCACCTACCATTTCATCAGCGCTCATTGCTCTGAACTGTCCACAGCTGTAAAAGCTTCTCATGGGCTTTGTTTGGTATAGATTAACATTAACCTTTTAAAACGCCTCTGACCACAAGAACGCTGTTCGCAGACCCCAGTGAGATATGTTATGGCCTAAGTGCCTCTCAGCGCGCACTCACACAGACACACACCACGCTCGCTCGCTGCATTACAGCCTTTCCTTCTTTTACACTTATCTGTACTCATGTGTCAGCAACGAGCGAGCCTGAGTAACTAAACCCGCAAATTGCCCCGCTGTCACGCTGGTCCCCTTTAAGTGTGCCTTTTAGCCTCCTAAAGGACAAATAAAGTCCATTTAATAACTGCACTAAACACTAATAGTCTATGTGTGGTTGACATTTGTGTTTGGACTAAAAGCCCCCCTCAGGCCACTGCTGGTACAGAGGCAGTGGCAGGCGGCACCCCTCCGTAGCACTAACAGGTCTGCCACAGCTGAAAGCACAGGACAACAGCTCTTAAGACACTCTCACACACTGAGCTATTGATCTGTCTAATAGAACACACGACGGCCACCGCTCGCCTCTGCTTTCAAAACATTTCTCTCAAAAACCGGACGCAGCCTGGGGAGGGAGGACGGCCATCGCTTTGTATGTGGGTGCCAATAAAACGGCAAATGCCCGATGGTTTAAAGACATGGTATGCTGGGAGGCTTTCCTTGAATTTCATAGCTTTTATATAACCAGTACATTTTCTAGATGTTTTGTCTTTATCCTCAGAGGTGTGATCTGTTGTTGAGGTGTTGTGTTCTAGTAAAGACAGTTGTTATTGACCTACAGTATATTTGTCTGAGAGAGATGGCAGTTACAGGACAGTAGTGCTCTAATGTGTGTGTTGATGTCCTCTAGTTGTGTTTGGATGTCAGTGGTGTTGTGCAGCCACCCTGTAGTTTCACTGGAACCATAGTCGTTATTTCCATGATAAACAGAGCCTCTGCTGGTAGCTAGGCAGTTGTATCACCCAATGCCCCTGATTCTCCTCTCTGAGCATGTCGTTTTCCCCTGCACAAAAACACCATAGCACTTTGTTCTGCTGAATACCAAAGCACAGCAAATGTTCCTGTCTCTATTCCTTTGTCTTTCCCTCCGTCTCCCACACATGCCTTATGGCTGAACAAATCTGGATCAGCAATTTCTGACCATCAGTAATACTGTGAATATAATATAATTAGCATCTCTCCTTTTAAAATAAGGGAAAGGGTGAGCTTGTTAGTTAAATTGATGGCTTTGGTTTGTATGAGAATAAGAGCTCTGGTGGTATTCAGCCTTCGCCCCATTTCTTTATCACAAGTGGAAAGGGGAGGCTAATTGGTCCAGCGCTGGTGATGGGAACCATCAATTAGTGTTCTGCCTACCCTCCAGCTCCCTCACCTCCTCCCTCCCCAAAACGGGCACCTTGAAGCTGGCGCATTAGGATCACAAAACCTGCTATAAATACCAATGTTCTGTGTAAATGAAGCTAAAAAGCTTCAAATTGAAGCCACACTAGCTAAGGGTGGTCTGTTCTACCTGCATCTCATGGCTTGTTAGAGGAGCTCTCTGCAGGTATGCCAACAGTGCTCGCCTGTCAGCCTTCCACAGAACTAAAAACAGTCTTAATGAGGAGAGAGAGTGCTGTGTATGTGTGTGTGTGTGTGGTTTGTGCATGTGCATAGCAAAACAAAATCAGGTTTCCTCAATTCCCTCAGGGATCACAAAAAAATCTTTAATTTGCCTTTTATGACAGCTAATTAGTTATTTTACTCAAAATCTTTGCTTTAAATAAGAGAACTAATTATACACAAAGGTCGTTCCCCACCTCCAGAGAACCACTCATAATTGGTTTAGACCACCGCCCCCCCACATACCATTTACCTACCCTGTTACATAACATGTGTGTGCTTTACATCAACTCTGCAAAGGAGGGGGTTTAACCCCTTCTATGGAATGACTGTACAGCACGTCCCTGTTTCAGCCTCTTTGGAGCTCTCCCTATGTTGAGACATCCTAAACATCAACGTGGCAATGTTCTATTCCCTAACCCAGACTTGAAACTGCAGTGAGTCCGACACTCCTCCCCACCACCATGTACACAGTGCTCCCTCTATGGGCCTGAGAGTGCTGCCTGAACAGAGGAAAAGCCTCAGATACATTAGGAAGTCAGGATGCTTACTGCACAGATCCTGCTGTCTCAGGGAAGAAACACGTGCTTGATGTCATCTACCAAAACAGCCTGTGGAAAATTGCCTCAGAAACTCCAGTAGTAGCTACACTGCATGTAGCATTTCCTAAACAAAGAGTAGTGACAGAATAAATGAATGTATAAAACAAATGTCATGTCAATTTCCTTAATACCAGGAGAATAGTTTTTTGCACCTGTCACCACACTTAGTACCATGTGAAATCCCTGAGTGGAACAACGCTTCCCAACCTGCCGAGAACAAAAAGTTACATTAGAAAAGGAAAGCAGCAGCCGAAGAGGCAGCCTCCACTTAATCCAATCCATTTAACAAATACAAGTGCCACTGACCTTCCTGTGTCATTTGGTGTCCCAAAAACACCTTGCTAGACCATGATTCATATTTCAACAGGGAATGCATTTTTGTCTTTTTTAAAGAGGGATCTTGCCTTGCCAAATATTTTCCCTGAGAAAGAAATTAATTTGCCATTAATACTTGGTGTAAGGTCTGTCATCTCAGTCTTTTTCCACCCCTCTTCTTTTTTAAAGACCTTATCTCTTAACAATATGTTATGTTGAGCATTGCTCAGTTATGTTTTTTTTCTCTTTCATTGAAACGGTCAGACCATGTACTTTCCATTATAGAGATAGAAATCGGATGCTATGTAAGCCCATTTCAAGATCAGTTTTTACCGCTATCTAAAAATAGAATCTATGTGGTAACCCTTTTGATGTATTTAACGTTTTAAAAGGAAAATAAGCTGTTCGGTGCACTCAAGGAAACGTTTTAAAGCATTGAAATGCAATTATCACATCTGCATGGCACATCCTCAGATTAGACAAGGAGTGATGGAGAGAGAGAGAAAATAGGGAGGATTTGCCCTCTGATCCCCTTTTCTCCTTCTCCTATCATACATCTGCTTGCATGCTAATCTGTTAAATAAGCACATCTGAATAGAAATGTGTACAGTACATCACTACCTGGTGGGTGGGGTCACTCTGGAATTAAATACATTTGATCAATTAGGTGGAGTGACACCTTGATGTGAGGCAGGCTCCCTCGGTTCCTGCAGAGGGAAGGGGATAGAATAGCATCACTCAGGCAGCGTCTTGTCTCTGGGGGAGGCTGGGCTGAGTGGACCTCATCTCTGGGGCCCGTATAATTACTGCTCTCAGCTCACTGCAGTAAATAAGAGACTGGTAACCACAATGACAGACGCTGAGAGATGCCTCGAGAAATGACATGCTACATTACTAACAACTGCATTCAAGTGAAACAACTGTGTTCATCATCTCCTCTGTGACTCACTGACTCCTCCAGAAGACATCAGACAGACACATTAAATCAGGCACTATGAATCTATACATGGATTCCCGTTTAAGCATTGCTCAATAAGGATATGATAGGCTTTAGAAACCATCTAACAGATCAACTCTGTATGGGAAAATGAACCATGCTCTCTTGGACAGTATTTCAATTCAGTCATTATAATTTAGTGTTTATTATTAGGCATTTATTTCTACTATGGTGAGTGGGCACAATGAAATCTTAGATTCTGGGTTGGTAAAAGCAATGTTCAGTCCTGTTGGTGTAGCCTAACCATTTGAGCTGCTTAACCAGTGGTGGCGTTGCTCAGTAGAATTTCTGGTGAATATTGCAGTGGCTTGGAAGAGGCTGAAGCCGTAAACCCAGGCTTTTGTGTTCCCTCTCTCACTGTAAACGCTGTGGCCATGGCAATCCAGAATAGAATGTTGTCCCAGACAGGGCCGAGGCAGCCGCCATGGAGGTTAATGGGGATCGCAGGCAGATGTCCTGCCATTGTCTGCATGAATCAGCCCCTTTCAATCAGCTCACATCATTACTGTAATTGAGCCTGTAGACACCAATTCTCCTCTATTGCCAAGACAAAACACAAGACATCTGGTCATAATATCAGCTGGAATATAGGCCAGCTGAAAGGAGACAAATGAGTGCATTCAAAATGATAAGCATAAATCAAGACTTTGTAGGATCCATATTACCCCCGCAGTTGGAGCATATCGCTCCAAGACAGGATAAACACATGCAGTAGTCGTTCACAGGCCAATGCAGTCAATGACACATGGTTTTATATTCAGCATGTTTTAGACTAGTCCTGTGGGTTCTGTCTGGGTGTGATCTCTTACAGGATACTACAGTACAGCCACATTTCCAGACGGTTGTGTTATGAATGCTTGGGTCTGTGAGAAGTGCTTGCTGGGCTTGCATGCTCTGATTATGACATAATTAACAGCCCCGGTAAGTGGGGTAGAGCAGGGCCTGGTGCCGATGAGGAGGGGACTGTTCATTAACGAGATGCACTCTGGCAAACTTTGCAGTGGCTAATAAGCCCCGGTGAAACTGAGCCCAGCCGTCCCTTGCATTGACCCTGGCCCTGCCCGGGATAAGGGAGAGTTTTGTCTCCTGAAATAATTGCTCTTTTCACGTTACAAGTGTCCTGACCCCCGTGGTCGGCAGCCACTTTCCCCACCATAATTACTCCTGATCCGCTCCAAATGAGGCGACCGCATTAGGGCTGCAATAACACTGGCCCGGCTTCAAGCGCGGTGTGGGGAGTCTCAGTAGAGAGGCCTGGAACAGGGCTGCCTTTTCTCCAGGCCGCCGGTCATTTCCATCACGTCAGAGGTGCATTTCTTACACTTGAAGTCAGCATGGGCCCTTTTCTGTGGAGGCAGGGATGCTTACAGCACAATTTGTTAGCTCCTGGTGGCCCCAACTCACTGTGGTTTGGCTGCAGAAACAATCCCAATTAACAGATACTTCATTAGGTTGTTTTTTCCACACTTTCACCCCCTATTATTTTAAATGTATTCACATGGGGTTAATTAAAAGAAATGTATCACAGAGATATGGAACAGCTTTCTAATTATATTCATTACTGCTTATTTTGAGATGAGAAACCGGCAGGGTTTCCGAGTTATTACAAAAGCCAACTTGTTCCAACACTTGGTTGTTCACAAGCATGGTGAGATTACAGTTTTGGAAGGTGAGCTGTCGACAGCCCTCACACAAAAGGGAGTGAGAATAAAATAGAGAAACGCCCATCGCTCCTAACCCTCGTTATGCAGGGTTAGCTCCAAGAACTTCTGAAGAAGAAAGATCAGGAGAACAATCTGAGGCTTGGAGAGTGAAGAGGGGGAGGTGTCTGACCTTGTATCCAGCCAATCAACTGTTAGGCCGGTTCTGTTGAGGGCCTGCAGTGTCAGTTTGTTTTTAGTGCTCAGTTAGCAGCAGGCTCAGAGAGCTAGCCTAACTCAACCTCTAAAAGCTACCTTGATAGGCAACCTCTGAAAGGTGGCAGGTAAACTAGTGGTTAAGCATTGGACCAGTAACTGAAGGTCGCTGGTTTGAATCCCAAGCTGGCAAGGTGGACAAATCTATTGTTCTGCCCTTGAGCAAGGCAGTTAACCAACAACTGTTCCCCAGGTGCTGATGACATGGATGTTGATTAAGGCAGCCTGCCCACACCTCTCTGATTCAGAGGGGTTGGGTTAAATGCAGAAGACACATTTTGTTTGAATGCATTCAGTTGTGCAACAAACTAGGTATCCTCCTTTCCCGATTAGCCTGCTGCTAAATCAACCTCTTTTAGCATGCTAACTCACCCTCTGTTAGGCTAGTTCTCTGAAACTAGCCTAACTCAATATCCATTAATCTGCTAACTGAGCCTCTTTCAGGCTAGCTCTGAGCCATCTACCTCACCACAGTTCCATTAGGGCGACTGCCAGCAAGCTGTCAATAACCCGGATGATGAATGCATCTTCATATGTGTGAATTCAATTCATTTTTTTCACCGATTGCATTAGCATTTGAATAAGGCAATAAATCCATCTATTCTCCAACCAGATCTTTTCAGAGTTTGATAAAGGGGACAATCGTATCTGCCACTTCATGATTCCTGGCAAAATGTAACCATTAGCACTGTCACAGATGCTTTCCACCATCCGGCACGGAATAATGCCCAAACACATTTTAGCCCACATTAAAAATGCATTCAGGAGGCATAAATGTAGCCTCTAAAGTTTGTGTCAATCCCAAGGTCAGGAAGTGATGTATGAAATCCCCACTCCCCTGCAATTACAGCACACTTATTATTTCAAAGGATATGCCAGGAGACAGGTGTGCCATTCAGGGTCCGCGGTGAGTCGAAAATGGAGGGAAAAATAACCCCACACTGTGGTGAGCCATGAGGGGCGTTTAATGTTGAATAATGCGAATACGCCACAGGGGGCAGTTGTTTGGGGGAACAGGCCTCCAACGTCACATTTAGGCAGCACTCACTCCTACACCATGGTTCTGTCTCCTTATGGGGTCAATAATGTGCCAGGTTGATGTACGGTAGGAGAGTAGGGCCTCAAAGGTCCCTGGATCTGGGGTTGTATGGGGAACCAAGACAGGGTGGTCGCCATTGACAGTTCACACACTGATGGTAGGGTTTGCATTAGGCAGGGCCCTTGACCTACTGCGGTGGTGTGTTTGCAGGCTTGTAATGCTGTAGGAGTTATTGAGTCATTAGCTTCTCCAGATGTCTTTATAATAGCCAATGTTTTTCATCACAGTCGACATCTTAGATGTGTTACGCCTGCTATTCTGGTCTTTATTCTTCAATGCCATTTTTAAATCCTAGCACAACTCTTGGGTTAAATGAAATGGCTATTCTATTATTGGGTTGACTAGTCCAGGGGAATCTGTCACATGTTGGTGTGATGGGGACAGAAAAGCCTTGCCTGCAAGAGGATAGGTGTGTGCGCGAGCATGCGTGTGCATCCGTTATGTCTGTGTGTATGTGTGTGTACATGAATGGACGCAGGGGGTTATTATGTTCCACACTCAGTTACCAATTTCAATTAAAGCTGACCACAATAGTGTGTGCATGGATCTCAGCTGCCACTCACGTCTAATGGATTAAACTGTGGTTGTGTAGGCAAACTCATTGTCAGCAATGATTAAATCCTCAACTTCAATACCCGCTGCCCAATCTCCCCGCTTTCAGGAGGGGAAAATAAACCTGCAATCACAGCCTTTAATTAGTTATTCAACATTTGATTTATTGAAGGTCAACCAATCAGATATTGTTAGTTGCCTCTCATTTAATGGACAGCACTATATACTGTTTGCTATTTGTCTGTTGTGTTTTAAGTGCATTGCCCTCCATTTCTATGTAGACTGGTGTACTGTAGATTTTATGTCTCTGAAGTGCTTGACCTGAATACATTTATGTGACATTTGTTTTGGCCAACAATAGTCACTTATAGGCTTTACATTTAAAATGATTAGTATCACAGACTTTATTTGAGAGTACTTGAAAGTGAAAAAGCTTTAGTTGCCGGAACAGAAAATAAAAGGATATCTGCCATTAACATCTTAAGTACTTCTGTTGGAAGTGGTTGTTCTTTAGCCTGTCCTCAACTCACTGCATGCCTCCTCCTTATCCTTCAGAATTTACCTCAAATGTGAGGCAACCAAAAGTGCTGTGCATCTTTCATTATGAAAATGGTATCAGTACAGCAACACCTTTAAAAGCACGTCTGAAGGGTTACCATTTTCAGAAGCTAAAATGTCCCAAAACATTAAAGCACCTCCCTCATCAGAATGCCAAATTGAACTCACATCCTCAACTGAGAAGCAGTACCTGAGCCATAATTGAGTCACCACACACACACACCAACACACACACAACCCAGGGTTCAATAATCCCTAGCAGCTTCCAAGAAAACTGAGATCTCCCTGGAAGAGAGAAATACAGTTGAGTTAATGAGTGCCTCCAAAGGCCTCCACCCCTACTGAGCAGCACACACACACACTTCCATCTACAGTAAACAACATGAACCAATACGTATCAGGGGACTATTTCAGGAGGGATTATACAAGGTCTTGCAGTTAATAGGCATAACGGCAGATCAATGTTTCAAAATGGAAACGTGCATGCACAAACAGACTGGTACAACTATGCCGCAGTATTCAATTCCCACAAAATATTCTTTACAGTGATCACTAGCTCATTTAAACATTCAACAAAACAGCATTCCTTTTGTATGTCTAAATATCTTTCAAGTCCTATTTTGGACCTTTTTCACTGCATTGTGAACTAACAACCTGTTACTGTAAAGTCCAAGGAGAGAGAGGTTGTTGCAGTGACAATACAAGACAACATTTACCAGTAAATGTAACACACGAAACCAATGTACTGTGCAAGAGTATCTGTGCAAGAGTATCTGTGCAAGAGCAGTCCACCTCAGACAAGGCATCTCAGCCTTGCAGTGAGAAGTGAATGATTCCTGCTATAACCAGACGAGTCGGGAGAATAGCATATACTTTTAAGACCAGAGAAAGTCAATTAAAAACCACCAACAGTAAAATCATCCATATGGAACTGTATAGCCTCTCTCAGTAGAGTATACACAGCATGTACTATTAGGCTCCTGCTGCAGGGCTACTTGAGACACCATCACAGAGATTTCAAAGGACCACAATGTGAAGCAGAATAACACTACTTGTGTATGAATCAAAGGTCAGCAAGCATGTATGACTGGGGCATTACCTCGGTCTGAACACTGAGCGTGTCTGCATTACCTCAGTCTTAGAATTAGGATTTACAATACTAGAATGGACATTAACCTTATGATTTTTTATTTAACCAGGTAGGCCAGTTGAGAACAAGTTCATTTACAACTGCAACCTGGCTAAGATAGCGCAAAGCGATACAAAACAACACATAGTTACACATGGGATAAACAAACGTATCGTCAATAACACAATAGAAAAGTCTACATACAGTGTGTGCAAATGTAGTAAGAATGGGATAAAGGTCAACCATTTTGGTAAGGGAATTGGTCAACCATGGTTTGCCAGCACTCTGATAGGATTGTGTAAAATAATGAATTTATCTGCACTGTTTGTTAGCTAGCAAGCCATCCATACAGTTTTAGAGGAATGATTCCATACATTTCTCAAACTGCCATTATGCCAACATTCCATTCAAACAATGCAGTCAATCCACAGCCATACACTGGTTGAAATCAGTTGATGATGGGACTTAGACAATATGTAAATGCAACAAGTACTGATACTGTATCATATAGCCTTCACAGCTATCCAAGAAAACTCAAATAGAGACATTTATGGTCCGTTTCATTTACACTTGTGTACAAAACATTAGGAACACCTGCTTTTTCCATGACAGACTGACAAGGTGAATCCAGGTGAAAGTTATGATCCCTTATTGATGTTACTTGTTAAAATCAGTGTAGATGAAGGGGAGGAGACAGGTTAAAGAATGATTTAAGACAATTGAGACATGGATTGTGTATGTGTGCCATTCAGAGGGTGACTGGGCAAGAAAAGATTTAAGTGCCTTTGGTAGGTGCCAGGCGCACTGGTTTGAGTGTGTCAAGAACTGCAACGCTGCTGTTTTTTTCCTGTGTGTATCAAGAATGTCCACCACCCAGAGGATATCTAGCCAACTTCACACAACTGTGGGAAGCATTGAGTCATAGGCTAGCATCCCAATGGTATGCTTTCACACCTTGTAGAGTCCATGCCCTGACAAACTGAGGCTGTTCTGAGGGCAAAAGGACATGCAATGCAATACTAGGAAGGTGTTCCTAATGTTTTGTACACTGTATTTTAGAGGTTATTTATATAGAAATGTGTTATAAAACCAATATAAACTTTGTAATTATATGACAATAATTCCATTACACAACTTCTGATACATCACACCTTACTTTAATTTTCCTGCATAAGTCAAATCTGGATTATGTGTCTACTGGCATTCTTTCCAATTAGACTGGTTTGGATTTCTCCCAGATCAATATGGCTGCCATTTTCACCCCATTTTGGAACTTGGGGTTTATGACATCGAGATCCTATTAAATTACTAGACGGGCTGTCTGCATTCATCTCAAGACTCAAGGTGAGAAATAAGGTTGTTTTGAGAAGTCATAAAAGTTGGTCTAAAATAATCATTCATCTAAAAAGGTTCTCTGTGTAACATTGGCGTGATGGAGTAGGTATCCTTGGAGCGTTAGAGAATTCTGTGTTTACTGACATTGTTTTGCACCCCCTCCACCACGCACTATTTTGAATAAAACAGGTGGATGTTGTGAAGTGCAGGTTGAGAAGAATTTCTAACATTGACAATGTCACTCTTTCTCCCATGATGCATAGGGAAAATTAATCTTAGTTGTAAGAGGTTGTAATATAACGTGAGAGCATGTGGCTTCTGGATATGATAAAAGGATGCTCGAAGAGCTCAGGAGTGCATCATTGAGTTAGTGTGCCTCTCTGATGAGAGCAGCCATTTGCACCAGAGGAAGGTGGGTGCACTAGGATCTTGCTTACAAGTGTCTCAGTCCCCATTCAGCCCTTTGAGCTCCACTGAAATTATGGGAAAGGACATGCATCTTCTGCAGTCACTGATGTGAAACACAATTCTGATAGGGATCTGGTTTGGGGTGAGAGATATCATTGGGTCTGGTGAGAACTGTGTGTATGCAAGATCATACTGAATCAAGCACTCACTGTTTAAAAGTGGTGAAATTAAATTGACTGACATCAAATTCAGTATGTTGGAAGTTAATATTTTTGTTGAAGTGTCGTGTTGCATATTGAACAGATAGAGAACAGTTATGGCAATATATGCATAGAGCGTAGAGGGCACAAGTAGTGAGTGAGAGGTGTGAATGTGTGGTGTGTTTTCCATGCCTACATCACATTGTAATTGAGTTATAACTGTTGTATGAATGATATCCCTTTGTAAACTGTACATGGCCTGTTTGTCCATATGAGCCATTGCATAACATGTCTTCATTAGTGATAATAACGAATCATTCAGGTTTACAATAGTAGAATGGCAAGACATTTGACCAAGCAAGGTTTACCAGACAGTTGTCCACTGATCCGTCAGTGATATCCCCACTGGACTGGGAAGGTATTCAAGTGAAAGAGGAGAGATGTGTTCCAATAAGGAAGCAGGTGGCATGATAAACCATCTTAATAACTAGATGTGACCACACAATATGAAATGTTGAAATAACTTGTAACATTGTTTAGAGCCCAGGGCAAAGGATACAGGTGCAATTTCAATATTTGAAATTGGCAAGTTTAATTTAGAGTAAGAACAAGCCAATAAGCTGAAAAAGTAGCAAATACAAGAGAGAAAATTACATTCCTGAGGAGAAAAAGTGAAACGACTTAAGAAATGTATGAAAGTAATCTCCAACTGGAAATTAGAAATCAAACCGCAGAAAGGGAATAACAGAAAATAACTGTCCACTTTCTAAATCAATATGACATAGCTACAAGACAGAATTACCATGGTAACTCCGGTAAAGAATGAAGCAATTCTTATTATTTCAAAATAAAAATCGTGCCTGAAGCCCAAGTTTTATTACAGTAGCCGACAGATCACGTCTCTGTATTCATTTGAAAAACATTGCTTTATGAATGTACACATTTCATTGGACAGGCTGCTCAAGGGGTCGTAAATTAAAGTGCAAAGGTAACCAAGAATTTATCATCAGGTTTTAGGATTGGAGGTTCTCTTCAGCCACAGGTTCTTAGAAAGCCCAGTGGTGCGAATGATCAGCCAAAGACATGTCTACAATGAGGACCCAATTATTTCTGCTGCAGCTGATAGTTCCTAATACCTTGAAGGAAAGAAAATGGCTGAATTGCTTTTTTCCACTAGAATTAGAAGTCAATTGGAAACTTTATATTAGAGGGCAAAAATAAAATGTTCACCTGGAATATTTGGGGAAGGTGGTGCCATTCATTTCTGGAGACATAAATATTAAGTAATTTCAGGATGTGGTGCTTTCACACTACACATCTTCAGAATACCAGAAGTACTATATTTTCAGACTGGGTTAATCTGTCAATAGAGTTTTATGGGGAGGTGGTATAGTTAGCTAGGAACAGAATGTCTGAGGTGGACAGAAAGGCTAGTTGATATTCATGACCCACTTGGTATAGCACTACATGTTAGTGATACGAGCAGGTGGTTCCAGTCCACCATCACTGTTTTCACATTTAATGTCAACACACACAGCTCATACATGGGGAAATGGTAAAGACCTTTAAACCAATCAATTCCATTACAACTCCAAGTAACCCGTTATTACACTGGAGCTGGATGTCATGTGAAGTTGAGCCTTGTAGTAGGTCAAACATGAATGTAACATGTGTGAGTGTTTAAAAATAGGTGGAGAGGGAATTGATTTGTATCCTACTTTCTCAAAAGTGGGAAACAAGATGAGCTTTTCTCTAGAAGAGAGAGAGCTGTCTGGTTATTTCCCTAGATCGTTGTGAGGCATCAGACCTCCTAGAAACTTCACACATATTCACAAGTTCAGCACTGTTAAAGCCAAAGTGTTTCAATAAAACTCAGGCTGTCAGACTCAACATCTCCTTTTTTCCCTAAGAAAAAATGCCATCATGAGAATAAGTTTCCAACTTATGTGATTCAAGGCAGAAAACAAGATCTTAAAGCTGCATGGTGGTCTTATCACATTACTGTAGGCTAATATATGCAGCATTTAAGAAGTACGCTGAACTGCCAAGTAGCCCACACACACAGTAGCCTAAACGGCTTTATGCTTAGTATGGACACTGTAAAATGCAGGCAATGTCTCTGAGCCAATGGATCACTAACAGCCTGCTCTAGCTATTGGAAAGCACAGATCCAAGCAGCTCTCTCTCTCCCCATCCCTGCCAAAATGCCAGCGCACTTTGTCGGCCCCAGCAAGCAAAGGGTGAAGCTTTTAGGCAATGAGCAGCAGGTGATCTCAGCTTTTCTGCAAGTCCTAATGCTCCTAAAAGCCACTCTCCCTGGTTCTGTAATTGGGCATCAGTAGTTAATGTAGTATTGACTGCATTACATGCTCCTGTGCATCCTTTCCCACTAATGCCATTTGCATCACCTTGTACATTTACCATATTGCTTAGCCAATAGTTGTTAAAAGCATCTGAATCATGAATCATATAGGGAACTTTTAGTAAGACAGACATCAAAAGGAGACAATTTACAGTTGAGTTAATCTGGGTACATTAGCACAACATGGATTCAGCTAGACAGACCAATTTATGTTTCTACTGCAATCCCTTTATTGGTTTTTAGATGGGTAAGTGAAAGGATGCTCAGCTAAGAGATATGAAATATCAATTTTCAAACATAAATAATGGGTCACAAATGAAAGCCATTACTTTTGGGGGGAAAGCCTCTGGCTAAAACCAAATGTGTGATGACAGTATTCTCTGAGATATGACAAGAATAGCCTATTTTAGGTCCTAGAACGCTGTGAGGAAGGTATTAAGTAGCCTACCTATTAAGAATACAGACCTCACCATAGATCAGCTACACAAGTGATAGAAAGAACTACTTTGGATAGCACTTATACACAAACTGATAACAGACGTTAAGTGATCCAGTTTCACAACAGTTTCTTCCAAGTTTGAGGTTTTTGGTTAGCTTTATCTTTTTGTATGCATTGTATGAAATATGCTACTAAATATCAATTTACACACAAAATAGGACGCCAAGAGAAACAGGTTTGTTCTAAAGTAAAATGAATGGGATTACTTGTTCATTAACCTACATAGCCCATTTCAAAATAGACAGGTATTGCATTAGGAAAGGAAACTGCCATCCCTATTGCATGGTGCTATCCAAAATGTGCAATCAAGTTAAAAGCACTCGAATTGCATCTCCCATCCTGTGCTGATGTCAAAGAGCTGCTTCGGTAACTTCAGAGGATGCGAGGAGCACTTTAGGCAGAGGGAAAGTGGTACCATGTTTTACAGCCGAGTTGTGTTGCTAAGGTTGCAATGCCCATCATGTGAACAGTCATCACATAAAGCTCCAAATTGCAGAAGACATGTAGTCTTTCAGAAAAATAGGCGTATGTGTATGTGAGTGCTGAGAACTTGTAATGGATATTGAAGTAAAATAGCCATGTTCTTCACGACAAAAAAAAACCCGCTAATAATTA
This sequence comes from Oncorhynchus nerka, assembly GCF_034236695.1. Taxonomy (NCBI): domain Eukaryota; kingdom Metazoa; phylum Chordata; class Actinopteri; order Salmoniformes; family Salmonidae; genus Oncorhynchus; species Oncorhynchus nerka. Next base: position 46,934 of record NW_027039906.1, on the reverse strand, counting down.
CCACCGGTTATCCAAATAAGTCTACTAGACGTGTCTTTCGTAGACGGGGAATGTGGGTTAACATATATCCTGAGGTAGGCTGGGTTATCTACCTAGTACAAAAACAAACACTGTTCCAATGTGACATCCAGCTGAAATACCCATCATCGGGGGTGTTACTCACTCTCTTCCTTGTCCAACACCATCGTCCTGAGGAACGAGGAGTCCGGCTCCAGACGATCCGTTCTCGGCTCCAGCAGGCTTCACTAGTCGGTGTGCGCAAGGCTTCTCTTAGAAATGAGCTTTGAAACAGCGACCGAATCGTCCTTATGTGTTCAGCAAGCTGAAAATTCACGAACGTTTGGCTTGTATCTGCGTTAGTAACGGAAACCTTTGTAACATGAACGCGGGTTTGAATGTTATTCTAGGCAATTGATAATATAATGTATCGTGAAAGAAAGTGTCCGCGCTCAGTTTACTCTTACTAAACACAAAAATTGCCTCTCCGGACTAAACTGCAATTTACACCCGTAAAACAATGTTGGTTGGTCTTCGTAAATTCCATACGCAAACAAAGAATGGAAAGCAGTAAAATCTCCTGAATCTAACTGTACTCGTATCAAACGCTTAGACTAGACGACAGAGCCCTCCGCGCTGTGAAATTCTCTCCCCGTTCTCATTTGCTCCGAAACTGTAACTATATTCAAGAAATCCAATTCCAGACCTGCCAACTGCTAAAAGCATACTCACACTGCCTTTCTCTCCAATTTATGTGCTGCGCCCGCTCCTGCTACGGAATAAGTGCGCGCAGTTCCCAGAGACCCTCAGATTCCCCTGTTAATTAAATCAATTCATTATGCTCAGATCTGATTAGCAGCCCTTCCCCCACTTTGAATCAATTATTCAATACACAAACATAATTGCTTGTGCCAGAGGTGTCTAAGTATTAGCTTATTTAACTCCAAGGACACTAATTACCCCTAGGGCAAGGGAACTTTTCTCATTAATTCTGACAAAACACAAAAGCACAGCTAAGGGAAAGTGTGCATGCGTGTGTCCCGGTGTGTGTGTTGTGCGCGCTCGGGTGTGAGTGGTCTGTCTGTGAGTGCGTGTGCATGCGTCAGTGTGTGTGTGAGTGAGGGTGCCAGCGTGCGTGTGCCTGTGTATGTCCGTGCTTGCGTGCGCGTGTTTGTGAGTGTGTTTGAGAGAACAGGAAAGAGAAAGACAGACGGAGACAAACATACAGTTTTACTATGCAATATTTTTAATTTTGCGCACTACACGTGCATATTATTTTTTGCTTCCACTATCCATTATTTTCAGGATAGAATAGAAAACGCATAACTTATTGTATTAATCTGGATATTTCTGGGAATATAACGGCGTGATTAGTGTGTGGTCCAGACCCAATTATCATACATAGATAAACAGTCATTTTATAAGAGACAGCACAACAGATGGCCTGCGTTTTGATTAGTGGGTAGATAGGAGGTTCAGTTTCGAATCTGCTAATTTAATTGTTGGCTGTTATTGCCAAAAAGAAAGTGTTGCTACTGCTTAATGGTGGAACCTTAAATAGCAGTACTTTCACTTGCATTGCGGAGACTGGTAACCAATTAAGGGGCGATACAACCAAGATTAGTCATTTAGAGTGGAGTATGCTAAAACAATACTGAATTGTCAGCAGGCTTTACTTGCCTGTGGTTTATGCTCTGTCTGTCTTTACTTTTTGTTTTATTACAATGTAATTCATTACTGATGGGAAATGATATATATAAGCTATTATATAGCTTGACCACCTGCATTATCTGATCTGATTTGGGAAGCCTACAGTACCTTCTATCCTTATAGGTGAAATAGAAGTGATCTACAGTGAAAATGACATGGTAAAGCACGTTGAATGTGATAACGTAGTGGATGGCTTGTGGTGTGTACCTTTATTGGAAGCCCATAGCTATATTTAAATTACATTGTGTGGAAATGATCCTGTAATGTGTGTGTTTGAGATGGATTGTGTTTCATCAACTTCACTCACATAATCATGTATTACAGATATTACATGGCTCTTGTGAATTCTACAGTGGTTTTCCTCCACAGAGCGCTAGATTGTAGTGAACACGGGAGATATTGCATTGCCCCTGAAATCAATGGCCTGATCCCTCTCTCACTGGCTCCCTGGTTGACATGCTTGACTTTTCATCTTCGCAGTCATATAGATTGATGACTTATGACCGAGAATGTATGTTTGCTGACCTCTAGCAAAAGTGAATGACACATAATTAATCCAATCACACAAAAAAGGGAACGAAAAGGAAAAACATGGTTCAATGTCATCAGCGTTTGACTTCAAATAACCATTTGACATTTGAATGTGGAAACACTTCACTATAAAAAGAACATTCAGAAAGATGGAGAAAGAAGAATGTTATTAGTCTGTATGTGTGTGTCACAGAGAGAGATGAAGAGACTGGAATGATACAACTATTTACCACGTCACAGTAACTGTACATGTGTTTCCATGTTAACATATTAGTACTGTGTAATGACACAGTGTTGTGGTCAGGCTACTTCTGAAATGATTCCCACTGACTGACCATGGTGGATTGGTTTATTCAGATCCCCATTAGCTTTTGCTGCAGCAGCAACTATTATTCCTGGGGTCCACACAAAAACAAAACATGACAAGTAACAAAACACTGATACACTGATAGACAATGAGGCTGCTGCTGAGACCATAGTACATCCCAAATGGCACACTATACTTTCATTTATTTAGTAACTATTTTCTTAATTATATTTTCTTAAAACTGCATTATTGGTTAAGGGCTTGTAAGTAAGCATTTCACAGTTGTATTCGGCGCGTGTAACAAATTTGATTTGATTTGATATCCCCTATATGTGCTATTTTGACCAGAAAACTAGTGCACTATGTAGGGAATAGGGTGCCATTTGGGACACAGAACATATGTGACGGGCAGGTAGGTTCAGCTCCCACTTTGGCGTTAATCAGGAGATGGAGGCATGAAGGACATGTCAGGCACAGGCCCATACGCCACAGCTCTCCTCTGATTAAGCTCTCCTATGAATGACTTGCATTTGTGCTATGACACAGATCATGTTTCCCATGTAATAATGGTCACCTGGCGATGGAGCACTCTATTGTTTCCTCTGTTTCAGGGGGCTACAGGGGGGGCTACGGTGCAGACTCTTCCTACTCCAGCGCCAACAGCAGGGTCAGTGATGGCTGGGAACAAGCCCCTGAGTGGCTCGCTTCTCAGATACAGAGTTAATTAAAATTCATTTCTGAATGTGCATTAGCCGGGCCCCATCTATTTACCGGCAGCTCACATGCAGCCACTACAAAACATTGCTCTGTAATTAACCCCACCTAATCAGATAGAGGAGCAGTGTTGTGTTCCCATTCGTCCTCAGGCACACCGCCATTGGATGGAGGTTTCAGAGAGAGGATGAGCCATTCTCTAGTTCAGAATGGCTAAGCAGATTAAAACCTCATATCAAACATGGTATTTAGTTTGGCCTCAATGGAGAGTGCTCTCCTTTTATGTGTGATGGGGTAAGGCTTCAGGGGTGTGGTTTTAAAGGCCCGAGCCCTTGATTTGAAATTGTCTAGGTGGGATGAACAATTTTTAATCAAAACATTTCCAGCGCATCCGAATGTGTTTTTCTCTTGTTCAGTAAAGCAGTAAAGAGGTTAGCTACATCATGTTTAAGATTGGGAGAAGATTGTGAAACCTACTGTAGGCCTACCTCATTTTAGATCATCGTCATCCTTCTGCTCTCATCATCTCCGTATGGATTGGTTACTGATATGTTGCTGAGGTTGTATGCTCGATCAACTCATAGAAAGACACTTAAGGTATAAAATACAAAAGTCATATGCAGTAAATAGATCCCCTTGTCCCTGGGGCCTCCAGGGGAAGGCTGGGTTTAGTTACTCCAGCAGGTGTTAGTGAATGAGGTGTTTTGGTGAGATGTTGAACTGATTTGTTCACTGACATGTATGTTTCAGTTGCTATACTTTGTCATGTTCTAGAAATGCACATAATTCAAATAAAAAATTTAACAGAACCATAATAACCCACATTTGTTTTGGTCTCTGAAGAGAGTTAAGGTGCAGCTCCTCCTAGTGGCTGAACATTGTATATTGTCACTTGATTCTTACACACAAACTTGTCTTTGAGGATGTTTTGAATTCACTCTGCAGTTCCTGAGAACACTTAAAGCCACATTCCACTTTGTCCTGTGAGCTCTAAAGCTGGGAGAAGATGTTCAGGGAAGGAATTCACACAGTATGGGCACATTGAGTGGTAACGTGACTCTCACACTGACAGTGCCAGCAGTAATACACAGTGAGTTAAAACCTCTGTACACCTACTCATTTAGAATTTAGGAACCAATCTAAAATAGATGAGGTGTCATTTGAGGAGTGGGGGTAGGGGAGAGAGAATCCCTTTCCCAAACATTTAATCCAACTTTAATCCCAGTCATTAGGAATTAGACATGCCGAGCTGTCCGGCCGTGCCTCTAAATTACAATCAAACGGTTACCAATTACACAAATTATTGACGGTAGATTCTCTTTTCAACTGCAAATTAAGGCTATTAAGAAAGGCTCCTTTTTAATGCAAAAGTGACTAATTAACCAACGGATGGGAAATCTGCAGCCCAGATATCAAAAAAGTGTTCGGTGCACATTGCAGAAACACAAGGGAACCAATTAGTTTAATTATCAAAACAGCTAATTAAAATTGCACAGTTCCTAATTAGTTCTTTGCTTTTGCCTCTAATTGACAGCATGGAGATAAATGGGCTGCCAATGAAAAAGGGGAGAGGAGAAAAACAGGAGAAACTTGGGCAGAATATTTATGCTGACTTTATCTCCGTCTGTGTGGCAGCCCTTGAAAGTGGAAAATTAATGACCTTAATTCCCAAACTGTTTTCCCTCTAACGGTGCTCCCCTCTGTGCTCCTGGTGCATGCTCCTTTGTATGGGCCTGCCACCCTGCCAACTGCTGGAATGGGAGAAAAGGGGGACTTGGGGGTGGGAAGGAGCCATGATTCTTCTCCTAATGTGACAGCTCCCGCCTAACAATAGAGAGAGATGAAAGAATGGAGCAGATGTAACCACTGGGAGCATTGCATCATGGGACTGCAACTCTGTTGCACTTTTTTAAAGGGCTTCTGTCATCTTCTGGAGGACTAATTTGTCCCATGAAAAAGAGGGAACTCTGCCGGGACGGAGATAAAAGACATTTGACGGACTAGAAATGCTTTAAAGATTTTATTTGGATGCCAGACTGAATGCTAAAACGTCTCTGATGAGTAATTGCTCTCCAAACTTTATACATTCATTAATTTTCTTGAAGAAATGTACCATGTGATCTCATGTTTGAAAACAAAATGGAGGCAGGCAGGCAGGCTTAGTCATACCAAAGATGGTGGATAAATTATGATAGTTCTCTCAGGCCGCTTACCATATATTTTTTTTGTTTGTCAATTTCAGTCTACTTCACTGGGTGTGTCTCCGATAGATATGGCTGCAATAGCAGCTGGGTCTGACCTACTTAGTTCATTGACTTTCATTGAACCATAAAAAAAAGCTACTGAGGTGTCTCACTTCCTCTTCCATCTCTAGTTATACCCCATAGATTTATCATTAAGGTTTCCACTCTTATTTGTATGATCTGTTTGAAGGTCCTTGAAACTAAAGAATAAAGGTGAATCCTGTTCGACAGAATTGTTACACTGGCAAACCTGAATGACAGTCATTTACATCTGAAGGGAGGACTCTCTGTGGTGTATATCCTCCTGGGCAGGTCAGGCAGCTGGAGCTAGGGCTGGGGCTGCATGGGGGCGGGGGCTACAGGGATGGGGCTGATGCTGAGGCTGGGGCTGGGGCGACTCTCTGTCTGTCTGTGTTCCTGGGAGGCCAACCTTGTCATGTGTAATCCTGTCTCTCCGCCTGCATGCAAGTGACATGTGGGTCCTCTCAGTACATTATCAGATAACGATCTACTAATCAGTTTACTTTGGTGCCTGTGTTAAAATGTAAATTGCATTAATGCTCAAATTATGCATCATCTAGGCAGATAGGGCCAGGCCATAGGCCGCATAATGCTAGGATCATTCAGTTAGTACCTTCTACATGCAGTGTTAATGCACTGATTTCTCCTGCTCTGGTCAAAATCAAGTGTGATATGTCAGTCAGTTGGTGACTGGGAAACTGGAGGATCTTTGAATGAATTGGAAGAGAAGGGCTTTTTGCAAAGTCCTTCTAAAAAGCAGGGATGATTGCCTGTCTGTTTCTTTTGTCTAACATGCGCTCATGGAAAAGGAATTTCAGCTCTACGCTAATGTTTTGCTCTACTCTCGGGTTGAAATTGTATAGGTATTAATTTACTTGTAATCCTTGCGAGTAAAAGCGGATTGCCTGAAGAGCTTTTAGTAACAAAATTCGAAATGTGATTTATCTGAACTCACTCTGCCCATTTCAAAATTACACCCTGAAGAGACCCCATGTAGCAAAGCTTTGGCCTGGAGGAACTTGCTGCCCATGACTAACAAACACAAGTCCTGCACTAATTGATTGTCTTGTGTTTTATTTATGGTACGTCAATAATTAGTGGACAGCATAATGTAAGTCATTCATTAACACCTGCTACCTGTATGGATCTCACTGCCTTGTTTGAAATGCACACATCATTAGGGAGAAACAAAGAGGGGAATTTATTAGCGTGGGCTCATGTAAATAGTCGTTGTGCCTTTAAGGAAGAACACAGGCCTGTAAAACTTTTGTCAGCATTTGCTTACTGATTCCATTTGCTGCAGAATATGTTAAGGAAGAGCAGTATAAATTTAATTTTAATTGTTTTGTACACACGCCAGTGAAAAGGAACTGATTGGATACAGTTCACAGACAGTATATTAATAGGTTATTTTCATATGTTAATTGGTTTGCATAATCTCTCCCTGTGCATGGTTTCAAAGTACCTGGCATTGAGAAGGGGACAAGAGAGAAAGGAAGACTCCAATTTACATAAAACCAGCTCTTCTGAACATGAAATAATAATGCATCTGCAAGCTGAAGGTGTGTTCAGTTAGCAGAAAGCTCATTTTTATAATTTATACTCCAGCTGTTTCAGTGCTTTCGAGTCCATTTTCCTCCCTGCCTGCATTTAATGAAATCTTGTTACTGGAGAATTGACTGGGGTGAATTGAGATTTTAATCCCATTGACGTTCCACCATGGAAATGCACACTGGTGGGACCTTTTAATGGAGGGTTCTGTAATGAGAAGACACTTGTATTCAGCTCCCGACAATAATTAATCTCATCAAATGTTAAAGCCCAGGCCGCGTGCAAGGGGCTCGAATTTCAAGGTTTTTGACCATCCCCATTTGAGGTATTCCTCGGGGAGTGTGTGATTACTCAAGTTTAGCAGTTTATTGCCTCATCTTTCAATAGCCACTGAAGCACAAAATTCTCATCTAGGTAGTTTTTTCTCTCTCTCGTTGAAGAACCGGCCAATATAGAGTGCAGAACAGCTGCTGGGATCCTGAGGAACTGCTGTTAGCATTGCTGCTATTATTACCACCAGTGTTATTATCCAATGGTTCTCTCACGTGATTGTAAACTAAAAACAAAATTGCTTGGCAAAGTCATCTATGTTATTATTATAATGAATGTAATGGGTTTCTCCCCAACATGAATGTGTTCACCATCGCCTATGCTAAGGTGCATCTCTGTTCCTCTCTTTGTTGTGTAACAGTCTTATTCTAGAAGCAGCATATGAGGGGGAAGTCCCTAGGTCTTATCTTGTTCCTGGTCCCCTCTACTTCTGCCCTGCTTAACCTCTGACCTGGGGCCATTGTTTAGGATAGAGGTTGTGTATATTAGGTAGCCTTCCATGGCACACAGAAACTGGGCAGCATAAGACCATGCTGCATTTCTCTTCTCAAATACCAGCCATTCACTTGGCTAGCATAAAACCATGCAAAGAAAATCCTGCGATCCAACAGCAGTCGATTTTGTAATGGAGTAATTCAGTGCGATGATCTGTTTGGAGAGTGAAAGAGCATGCTCTATGGTTTGCTGACCTCATTCCA
>NW_027039906.1:25872-38332 GCF_034236695.1 Oncorhynchus nerka | reverse complement strand
GTACACTGTGGAATAGGTGTTACGCACGCCTCTATGAAGAGGGAACGCAACACCCTGCTACAATTAAACTCTCTGTGAAGTGAAAAGGGTATGGACTGTAGGTGCGAGTAAGAATGACAACAAGCAGAATGTGGTACCGTTTACAAGGACTTTATTCCTTTACATGGTAATATGGGGAAAAGGGGCTGGACGGAACCAAAGCAAAGAAAGTAAATCTCAAACCCCCCCCTCTCCTATCTTACCTGCCTACCCACTACTTACCTAATTTAGCACCACCTGGTGCCCTAACCAAAATACAGGGGGTGGTCCGCCCAGGTCTTACCTAGTGCGCCTAGACAGCGAATATGCTACGGGTATATGTATGCCCACGGGCCTCTTGCCTAAGCACTCCCTAGGTGCCTTCCCCTTCCCCCTGGGAACAAATGAAACAGAATATTAAACAATTTCACAAACAAACTAAGAAACAAAGGACATCAAAATAAGCTCTATCTGAGCAACAAACTCAAAACACACCAACTCTCAGCAATTAAACCCCTACAACTCATCCAGAACGCCGCAGCCCGTCTGGTGTTCAACCTTCCCACGTTCTCTCACGTCACCCCGCTCCTCCGCTCTCTCCACTGGCTTCCAGTTGAAGCTCGCATCCGCTACAAGACCATGGTGCTTGCCTACGGAGCTGTGAGGGGAACGGCACCTCAGTACCTCCAGGCTCTGATCAGGCCCTACACCCAAACAAGGGCACTGCGTTCATCCACCTCTGGCCTGCTTGCCTCCCTACCACTGAGGAAGTACAGTTCCCGCGCAGCCCAGTCAAAACTGTTCGCTGCTCTGGCCCCCCAATGGTGGAACAAACTCCCTCACGACGCCCGGACAGCGGAGTCAATCACCACCTTCCGGAGACACCTGAAACCCCACCTCTTTCAGGAATACCTAGGATAGGATAAAGTAATCCTTCTCACCCCCCCCCCTTAAAAGATTTAGATGCACTATTGTAAAGTGGCTGTTCCACTGGATGTCTTAAGGTGAACGCACCAATTTGTAAGTCGCTCTGGATAAGAGCGTCTGCTAAATGACTTAAATGTAATGTAAATGCAATGAACTCCCAGCAAAATCAACCTCTATCAAAATATCTCTGCAATGACCTCCCAGAAAATCTCTCTACAAAAAGCTCTCCCTCCTGAACAGAACACTGGCTTTTATATAGCGTCAGAAGGAATGGGTAATTGGAGACAGCTGAGTCTTGATGAGGGGGCGGGGTCAGCTCTCCACTTAGCCATGGAGTCGACCAATCAGCTGCTTGAGGGATTTCAGGAAGCCATTTCCTGAAATAAACACATGCAAATACACAAACTACAATACATAAACTGGGGAACGTAACACGCCCACCACAAAAATTGCAAACCTAGTTTTGCAATAACAAAAGCCAACGCATCCCCAGTTAGTAAACCCGTGATAGAGCGTCAGCAACCACATTCGCCGAGCCCTTCACATAAGCGATCTGTACATTATATCCTTGTACAATCACGGATGCTGACGTATAGGAACAGCGTTCCCCACATCCACGTCATGTTCCAAGATGGATGTGCGACTTGGAATGTCCTGAAACACACTTGCTGTAACATATGGCGTAACTCCAACCCGTTCTCCTTATCCTCATCTAGGTCCCAGCCAGGCTTCAGCACCACCGCAGCCACACTGGAGACGGCGGGCTGGACCGGCTTACTTGAGGAGCTGTCGGGAGAATCACGCACATAATATGTTTTCAGCATGTTAACATGACACACACGGGAAGAACGCCTTCGATCTGGTGTCTTTATCACATAATTGGTGTCATTGAGTTTCTTTTCCACCAGATATGGTCCAGAAAAACGTGCTGACAGAGATGAGCCAGGGATTGGCAACAAAACTAAAACTTGATCCCCTGGTGCAAATGAACGGCCAACAGCCTTTTTGTCATAATGCAACTTCATGCGTTTTTGAGACGAGGAGAGATTTTTGGGCTAACGCACATGCGGCGTGCAGTCTCTCCCGCATCTTACTGACATAATCCAACACATTTTTAGGGGCGCTACTGGGTGTAGGAGATAAGATATGCTCCTTCAAAAACTTTCAGCGGACCCCGTGGGGTGTGTCCAAACACAAGGTCAGCAGGGCTGAACCCTAAGGACTCTTGTATCGTTTCCCTTATAGCAAATAGGACAAAGGGCACCCCCTCATCCCAATCAGTACTGGTATCCATACAATACTTGCGTAGCATTGCCTTCAGTGTCTGATGCCAGCGTTCTAGAGCCCCTTGACTCTCTGGATGATACGGACTGGAGACCTGATGGGAAATACACAATGTCTTTAACACATTTGAAAACAGTTTAGACATGAAGTTGGATCCCTGATCAGTTTGGATTACTTTAGGGAGTCCAAACATAGAGAAAAACTTCACCAGTGCCTTCACCACAGTCTTAGCCGTTATAGTACGGAGAGGAATAGCCTCTGGGTATCGAGTAGCACTGCACATTATTGTTAGTAGGAACTGGTTACCTGACCTGGTTTTTGGCAATGGACCTACACAATCAATTATCACTCTTTCAAACGGTTCCCCCACCACAGGAATCGGGGCAGAGCGGCGCTCGAGGAACTGTTTGATTCACTTTCCCAGTGAGTTGACATATGTGACATGTTTTACAAAATTGGACCACGTCAGACTTCAAACCTGGCCAGAAGAAATGACGAAGGACCCGGTTATAAGTCTTTGTGATCCCCAAGTGTCCAGACCACGCCTGGTCATGGGCGAGTGACAGCACCTGCTGTCGGAACGGTGTAGGAACAACCACTTGACACACTTCACTCCAGTCATTAATGGTGTCATGAGCTGCCCATTTCCGCATCAAAACTCCTGCTTCCATAAAGTAGGCGGTCTCTCTAGTTTTAGCTTCCTCAATGGAAATTACCGAAGCAAAACACTTGCGAAGACTGGTGTCTTCTTTTTGACATTCAATCACCTTCTCGGGGGTGACAGACAAAAGAATGTCATGTAACTGGGGTACAATTTCGTTTTCCCCTGCCTTAGTTTTTACGGGGGTAAAAACTGTCGGCATTGCAGAAGGCATACTCGGGGCATTGTCTTCTACCTCGACATTCTCAAAAATGGAACTAGCCAAATCCACCACATCTCCTAGCTTGCGAGATTGTGCCCTCGTTAACACACAAGCAGGAAAAACATGTGGAAATGCTTGAACCAATTTCTCATCTGTAGTTCTGATTTCTGGGTTGTCTACTACCTCTAACACAGGAGTGACATTACCACCAGCAATATCATTCCCTAGTAGCAATTTGACTCCTGATACTGGCAGTGTAGACACTACACCAACACGGAAACGTCCTGATACCAAGTCTGACACTAAGTGGACCCAGTAATGGTACAGGTACGGTTTTTGTCTCTATCCCCTGTAATATGACATGCGAGCCACAATACGTTTCAGGAGACCAGGGTAAAGCATCAGTAACGATTACTGACTGCGCCGCCCCGGTGTCTCGTAGGATTTGGATAGGCTTCTGATCAGCTTGTTCTCCTGTTAAGGAAACAACACCGGCAGAGATAAACGGAGCATAGACAGGATCCGGTTTCTCAAATGCTGAATCAATAATTTGATCCAAGGGACGAGCCAAAGACTTGACTAAACCCAAACTTTTCATTTTTGGGGACGGTGACTGGGACTGTTGCGGTTTATTTTTCAAAACTGGGCAGTCCGCAATCACGTGACGCTTTTGGTGACAGTAAAAACATTCACGGATTTCATGAAAAGGCTTAGGGTTGTCAGCGGTAAAGCGACCTGAACGAGGAACTGATGACGTAATCATCCGGCCTTCAAAACATGGAGCACCAAAGACAGTCTTGTGTGTCAAAGCGTACTCATCTGCCAACACTGCTGCTTGGGCCAATGTCACCACTTTCTGTTCATTTAAATGAACTACAATTCTATCTGGGAGGTTACTTTTAAAGTCCTCCAACAGCACCAACTCCCGAATATCAGCAAAGGTGTTAGCTTTGCTGGCTGAACACCAGCGACTAAACAGAGACTTTGTCCCTAGCAAATTCAACAAATGTACGGTGAGAGCGTTTCTTGTGGTTCCTGAAGCGCTGTCTATAAGCTTCAGGCACCAACTCATAAGCCCGCAACACAGTAGTTTTAACTGTATTGTAGTGTAAACTGTCTTCCAGGGAGAGAGCAGCTACTACTTCCTGGGCTTTCCCAGACAATTTACATTGTAACAGGAGCGGCCAAACCTTGAGTGGCCAATGCAGCGCAGCGGCCACACGCTCAAACGCAGAGAAATCCGACTCTCGGAATGGAGGGACTAAAGCTATGTTTTTACTCACGTCAAAGTGGGTTGGATGATGAGCTGCTTGTGGAGTCGCACTGGAGGCAGCGTCTAACTCCAGTTGTCGTATCCTCACCTACTTGTCAGCTTCTATTTTCCTAATTTCAAGTTCAAAATTCATCTGTCTCTCTTTATCTTTTTGCTCCATTTCTAACCGAGCCAGCCTCACCTTCAGCCTAGCAGTCCCATCTGAACGACCCGAAGCAGAAGATAAAGGATCGAATCGGGGCAATGTAAAAGGGGTACGAGGAACCCCTTCCTCCGCCCTGTCCTCCGACTTGGCATCGGAAGGTCTACCCGTCTCCTCTCCTTGCAATGAGAGAATCCGTTCTCTCACTAAACCCTCCCTGACTAGCACCAAAAGCTCAGCCTTTAGGGCTTTCTCAGGGACAACAAATCCATAATGGTCAGCTATAGCTATAAGGTCTACTTTACGAAACCTACCCAAACAATCAATAGAGGGCGCTTCAAAAAACTTGGAGATCGCTAATGCAGCCATCTTATACAATGCAGTCTACTGAACACACTAGCTAAACAAGTCATCCAAACTCACAACCTACCATCACACCTCAATCACTAACCAGAGAGAGCTCAGAGCAGCAGGGTCCGGTGGGTTTAATGGAAAAATCCCGGATGAGCCCCCATTATGTTACGCACGCCTCTATGAAGAGTGAACGCAACACCCTGCTACAATTAAACTCTCCGTGAAGTGAAAAAGGTATGGACTGTAGGTGCGAGTAAGAATGACAACAAGCAGAATGTGGTACCGTTTACAAGGACTTTATTCCTTTACACGGTAATATGGGGAAAAGGGGCTGGACGGAACCAAAGCAAAGAAAGTAAATCTCAAACCCCCCCCCCCCCCCTCTCCTATCTTACCTGCCTACCCACTACTTACCTAATTTAGCACCACCTGGTGCCCTAACCAAAATACAGGGGGTGGTCCGCCCAGGTCTTACCTAGTGCGCCTAGACAGCGAATATGCTACGGGTATATGTATGCCCGCGGGCCTCTTGCCTAAGCACTCCCTAGGTGCCTTCCCCTTCCCCCTGGGAACAAATGAAACAGAATATTAAACAATTTCACAAAAAAACTAAGAAACAAAGGACATCAAAATAAGCTCTATCTGAGCAACAAACTCACAAAACACACCAACTCTCAGCAATGAACTCCCAGCAAAATCAACCTCTATCAAAATATCTCTGCAATGACCTCCCAGAAAATCTCTCTACAAAAAGCTCTCCCTCCTGAACAGAACACTGGCTTTTATATAGCGTCAGAAGGAATGGGTAATTGGAGACAGCTGAGTCTTGACGAGGGGGCGGGGTCAGCTCTCCACTTAGCCATGGAGTCGACCAATCAGCTGCTTGAGGGATTTCAGGAAGCCATTTCCTGAAATAAACACATGCAAATACACAAACTACAATACATAAACTGGGGAACGTAACAAGGGACTACAGAGACCAGCATGCATAGCACTAGGGAGAGCTGGTTGGGAATGAGGATCACAACACCTTAATGGCGATTCACCATAAAGTAGAGATTTGAGTTCTTTTAAGAATGATTACAAATCATAGAATATTTTCTGCTGAATTCCCATGATGCAGTTACATTTTCTTGTCTGTTTGGATTAAGTCAATATCCTCAACTGGAATACAAATTATTTCGACATGAATACAATTTTTCCCAGTTAGCCCAGTATGAATGCTGCGGAAAATTTGAGGGTAGACTACACTGACCCTCACTACAGCCAATCCTAGTTTGTTAAGTCATTTTTTTGGGCAGGGTTTGAAGCACAGAAAGGGCCCAGTTTAAAAGTGGTTAATTTAAGTGGATAAGAGGGTTACAAATACTCATTTGAAAGGTCACTCACAAACTGAGATATTATATAGCTTCAAAATCCATCCCATTGTAAGATAAAGTGAAACCAGCCATTACCATGGTGAGGCCGTTTAGTGGGACTTTCCAGTGACTTTCCACCTTCATATTCCTTGTCTTAGTGTGAAATGACCTGTCACGGCATATCTATTCAATAGCACACAGTATGATTGTCAAATAATTGAAATGATACCTGAAATGTTAACTGAAATTTTAAATTATCTTCAACAGAATGAAAAAAATTCAAAAATAAATGCATATTAAACAAAAAGGCAGAATAGAACTGTTCACTGCCAAGATTGAGAAAACACTGCAGCGTTAAGAGAAAATAACTAAACAAAACAGTTAATAATGGAAGTCTTTTTCTTCCACTGATGTTCACTGGTTGAAACCAAATGAACGGTCATTAAAGTTAGAGCCTCTCCATTGTTCCACTCCTTCAGTTATTGTGTGATTTAGCGTGGATCTGGAGAGACCGGTGTGCTTTCTTTAGCTGTTTGAACGTGCTGCTTCGCTAACTTCAAACTCTCCCCCTGCATGCCGGTTTGCAACTGCACATGGGGACAAAGATCTGACTTTTTGGAGAAATGCCCTCTGGTCTGATGAAACAAAAAATGGAACTGTTTGGCCATAATGACCATCGTTATGTTTGGAGGAAAAGGGGGAGGCTTGCAAGCCGAAGAACACCCATCCCAACCGTGAAGCACGGGGGTGGCAGCATCATGTTGTGGCGGAACTTTGCTGCAGGAGGGACTGGTGCACTTCACAAAATAGATTGCATCATGAGGCAGGAAAATTATGTGGATATATTGAAGCAACATCTCAAGACATCAGTCAGGAAGTTAAAGCTTGGTTGCAAATGGGTCTTCGAAATGGACAATGACCCCAAGCATACTTCCAAAGTTGTGGCAAAATGGCTTAAGGACAACAAAGTCAAGATATTGGAGAGGCCATCACAAAGCCCTGACCTCAATCCCATAGAAAATATGTGGGCAGAACTGAAAAAGTGTGTGCGAGCAAGGAGGCCAACAAACCTAACTCAGTTACACCAGCTTTGTCAGGAGGAATGGGCCAAAATTCACCCAACTTATTGTGGGAAGCTTGTGGAAGGCTACCTGAAACGTTTGACCCAAGTTAAACAATTTAAAGGTAATGCTACCAAATACTAATTGAGTGCATGTAAACTTCTGACCCACAGGGAATGTGATGAAAGAAATAAAAGCTGAAATAAATCACTACTATTATTCTGACATTTCACATTCTTAAAATAAAGTGGTGATCCTAACTGACCCAATACTGGGAATTTGTACTAGGACTAAATGTCAGGAATTGTGACATTGTTTGTTTAAATGCATTTGGCTAAGAGATATATATACACACACACACACAGTGGGGCAAAAAAGTATTTAGTCAGCCACCAATTGTGCAAGTTCTCCCACTAAAAAGATGAGGCCTGTAATTTTCTTCATAGGTACACTACAACAATGACAGACAAAATGAGGGGGGAAAAAAATCCAGAAAATCACATTGTAGGATTTGTAATGAATCTATTTGCAAATTATGGTTGAAAATAAGTATTTGGTCACCTACAAACAAGCAAGATTTCTGGCTCTCACAGACCTGTAACTTCTTTAAGAGGCTCCTCTGTCCTCCACTCGTTACCTGTATTAATGGCACCCGTTTGAACTTGTTATCAGTATAAAAGACACCTGTCCACAACCTCAGTCACACTCCAAACTCCACTATGGCCAAGACCAAAGAGCTGTCAAAGGACACCAGAAACAAAATTGTAGACCTGCACCAGGCTGGGAAGACTGAATCTGCAATAGGTAAGCAGCTTGGTTTGAAGAAATCAACTGTGGGAGCAATTATTAGGAAATGGAAGACATACAAGACCACTAAATCTCCCTCGATCTGGGGCCCCACGCAAGATCTCACCCCGTGGGGTCAAAATTATCACAAGAACGGTGAGCAAAAATTCCAGAACCACACGGGGGGACCTAGTGAATGACCTGCAGAAAGCTGGGACCAAAGTAACAAAGCCTACCATCAGTAACACACTATGCCGCCAGGGACTCAAATCCTGCAGTGCCAGACGTGTCCCCCTGCTTAAGCCAGTACATGTCCAGGCCCATCTGAAGTTTACTAGAGAGCATTTGGATGATCCAGAAGAAGATTGGGAGAATGTCATATGGTCAGATGAAACCAAAATATAACTTTTTGGTAAAAACTGAACTCGTTGTGTTTGGAGGACAAAGAATGCTGAGTTGCATCCAAAAGAACACCATACCTACTGTGAAGCATGGGGGTGGAAACATCATGCTTTGGGGCTGTTTTTCTGCAAAGGGACCAGGACGACTGATCCGTGTAAAGGAAAGAATGAATGGGGCCATGTATCGTGAGATTGAGTGAAAACCTCCTTCCATCAGCAAGGGCATTGAAGATGAAACGTGGCTGGGTCTTTCAGCATGACAATGATCCCAAACACACCGCCCGGGCAACGAAGGAGTGGCTTCGTAAGAAGCATTTCAAGGTCCTGGAGTGGCCTAGCCAGTCTCCAGATCTCAACCCCATAGAACATCTTTGGAGGGAGTTGAAAGTCTGTGTTGCCCAGCAACAGCCCCAAAACATCACTGCTCTAGAGGAGATCTGCATGGAGGAATGGGCCAAAATACCAGCAACAGTGTGTGAAAACCTTGTGAAGACTTACAGAAAACGTTTGACCTCTGTCATTGCCAACAAAGGATATATAACAAAGTATTGAGATAAACTTTTGTTATTGACCAAACACTTATTTTCCACAATAGTTTGCAAATAAATTCATTAAAAAT
Source organism: Oncorhynchus nerka (assembly GCF_034236695.1). Taxonomy (NCBI): domain Eukaryota; kingdom Metazoa; phylum Chordata; class Actinopteri; order Salmoniformes; family Salmonidae; genus Oncorhynchus; species Oncorhynchus nerka. The sequence continues at coordinate 29,246 of NW_027039906.1, read as the reverse complement.
CCTACAATGTGATTTTCTGAATTGGTCTTCTCATTTTGTCTGTCATAGTTGAAGAGTACCTATGATGAAAATTACAGGCCTCTCATCTTTTTAAGTGGGAGAACTTGCACAATTGGTGGCTGACTAAATACTTTTTTGCCCCACTGTATATATATACTGCTCAAAAAAATAAAGGGAACACAAAAATAACACATCCTAGATCTGAATGAATGAAATATTGTTATTAAATACTTTTTCTTTACATAGTTGAATGTGCTGACTACAAAAATCGCACAAAAATCAATGGAAATCTAATTTATCAACCCATGGAGGTCTGGATTTGGAGTCACACTCAAAATTAAAGTGGAAAACCACACTACAGGCTGATCCAACTTTGATGTCCTTAAAAAGTCAAAATGAGGCTCAGTAGTGTGTGGCCTCCACGTGCCTGTATGACCTCCCTACAACGCCTGGGCATGCTCCTGATGAGGTGGCGGATGGTCTCCTGAGGGATCTCCTCCCAGACCTGGACTAAAGCATCCGCCAACTCCTGGACAGTCGGTGGTGCAACGTGGCGTTGGTGGATGGAGCAAGACATGATGTCCCAGATGTGCTCAATTGGATTCAGGTCTGGGGAACGGGCGGGCCAGTCCATAGCATCAATGCCTTCCTCTTGCAGGAACTGCTGACACACTCCAGCCACATGAGGTCTAGCATCGCCTTGCATTAGGAGGAACCCAGGGCCAACCGCACCAGCATATGGTCTCACAAGGGGTCTGAGGATGTCATCTCGGTACCTAATGGCAGTCAGGCTGCACATGGAGGGCTGTGCGGCCCCCCAAAGAAATGCCCCCCCCCCCACACCATGACTGACCCACCGCCAAACCGGTCATGCTGGAGGATGTTGCAGGCAGCAGAACGTTCTCCACGGCGTCTCCAGACTCTGTCACGTCTGTCACATGTGCTCAGTGTGAACCTGCTTTCATCTGTGAAGAGCACAGGGCGCCAGTGGCGAATTTTCTCTGGCAAATGCCAAACGTCCTGCACGGTGTTGGGCTGTAAGCACAACCCCACCTGTGGACGTCGGGCCCTCATACCACCCTCATGGAGTCCATTTGAGCAGACACATGCACATTTGTGGCCTGCTGGAGGTCATTTTGAAGGGCTCTAGCAGTGCTCCTCCTGCTCCTCCTTGCACAAAGGCGGAAGTAGCGGTCCTGCTGCTGGGTTGTTGCCCTCCTACGGCCTCCTCCACGTCTCCTGATGTACCGGCATGTCTCCTGGTAGCGCCTCCATGCTCTGGACACTACGCTGACAGACACAGCAAACCTTCTTGCCACAGCTCACATTGATGTTCCATCCTGGATGAGCTGCACTACCTGAGCCACTTGTGTGGGTTGTAGACTCCGTCTCATGCTACCACTAGAGTGAAAGCACCGCCAGCATTCAAAAGTGACCAAACCATCAGCCAGGAAGCGTAGGATCTGAGAAGTGGTCTGTGGTCACCACCTGCAGAACCACTCCTTTATTGGGGGTGTCTTGCTTAATTGCCTATAATTTCCACCTGTTGTCTATTCCATTTGCACAACAGCATGTGAAATTTATTGTCAATCAGTGTTGCTTCCTAAGTGGATAGTTTGATTTCACAGAAGTGTGATTGACCTGGAGATACATTGTGTTGTTTAAGTGTTCCCGTTATTTAATTTGAGCAGTATATATATATGTATATATATATATATATATATATATATATATATATATACACACACACACACACACACACACACATACATACATAGCAACAACAAAAAAAGTCCCTTTTTCAGGACCCTGTCTTTCAAAGATAATTCGTAAAAATCCAAATAACTTCACAGATCTTCACTTGAAAGTGAACACTGTTTCCCCATGCTTGTTCAATGAACCATAAACAATTAACATGCACCTGTGGAATGGTCGTTAAGACATTAACAGCTTACAGACGGTAGGCAATTAAGGTTAGTTATGAAAACTTAGGACACTAAAGAGGCCTTTCTACTGACTCTCAAAAACACCAAAAGAAAGATGCCCAGGGTCCCTGCTCATCTGCGTGAACATGCCTTAGGCATGCTGCAAGGAGGCATGAGGACTGCAGCTGTGGCAAAAAATTGCAATGTTCGTAGTTTAAGGTGCCTAAGACAGCGCTACAGGGAGACAGGACGGACGGCTGATCGTCCTCGCAGTGGCAGACCACGTGTAAACACCTGCACAGGATCGGTACAGCCGAACATCACACCTGCAGGGCAGGTACAGGGTGGCAACACCAGGAAAGCACAAACCCTCCATCAGTGCTCAGACTGTCCGCAATAGGCTGAGAGAGACTGGACTGAGGCCTGTTGTAAGGCAGGTCCTCACCAGACATCACTTGCAACAACGTCACCTATGGGCACAAACCCACAGTCGCTGAACCAGGCAGGACTGGCAAAAAGTGCTCTTCACTGACGAATCGCGGTTTTGTCTCACCAGGGATAATGGTCGGATTTGCGTTCATCGCCAAAGGAATGAGCGTTACACCGAGGCCTGTACTCTGGAGCGGGATCGATTTGGAGTCCGTTATGGTCTGGAGCTTGTTGTCATTGCAGGCAATCTCAATGCTGTGCATTACAGGGAAGACATCTTCCTCCCTCATCTGGTACCATTCCTGCAGGCTCATCCTGACATGACCCTCCAGCATGACAATGCCTATTCTTGCAAGACAGGAATGTCAGTGTTCTGCCATGGCCAGCGAAAAGCCCGGATCTCAATCCCATTGAGCACGTCTGGGACCTGTTGGATCGGAGGGTGAGGGCTAGGGCCATTCCCCCCAGAAATGTCCGGGAACTTGCAGGTGCCTTGGTGGAAGAGTTGGGTAACATCTCACGGCAATAACTGGCAAATATGGTGCAGTCCATGAGGAGGAGATGCACTGTAGTACTTAATGCAGCTGGTGGCCACACCAGATACTGACTGTTACCCCCCACCCTTTGTTCTGGGACACATTACTCCATTTCTGTTAGTCACAGGTCTGTGGAACCTGTTCAGTTTATGTCTCAGTTGTTGAATCTTATGTTCATACAAATATTTACACATGTTAAGTTTGCTGAAAATAAACACAGTTGACAGTGAGAGGACGTTTCTTTTTATATAGGACGTTTTGTAGTTTATATATTGTTTCCTCTAAGGCGGGTGGGTGGGAGGCAGAGAAGTTTTACATGCATGAATACATCCACAGTAACTGTCATCAAAACATATTATTATCTACTTTCATTGCAGCGTTGGTACTGCATAACTTACCATGTCCATTAGCTTGAAAAAAGTGCTTTTAAAATTTCAATTAAAAGCGCTCTACTTTGATAAGTAGATGACTGATAGTCTGTTCC
>NW_027039906.1:0-25372 GCF_034236695.1 Oncorhynchus nerka | reverse complement strand
ACAAACATCCGTCTTTCTTTTTGCTGTAAAGGCATGTATTAAAAACTTGTCAAATAAAATGCTATGTATTCATATTTTTTGTAGACCTATACTCTAAATGTACAGCGTTAAAAAATAGATTCCTTTTGAGTGTTCAAATCTGGCCCTCAGTCAGTCGCCTTGGATTACTGTGCCACAATGACATCACATGTTTTGATAGTGTCAGAGCTCTCAGCCCAGAGTGAACACCACTCCTGTAATTAACAGACTTAACAAGTCTGGAACACGTTATAGTATATAGCCTCACTTTCTAGTTCCTACCGTGACAACAGTAGTGCACATACAGATGAAATAAAACCTGTGCTCCCCAAACATTCACACAATCAAGTGTCAGATAAACAAACGTGATACCTCAACACATTCCCAGAACTAAGACCCACTGAGTCACAAGGCATAGAGCTGGGCCGTGTCTGGTCGGTGCAACACCCAAATGGAGCAATCAGTGTAATCATAATAAAGGAGGTAAGGCTTTTAATGGCAGTAATTAACATGCTGGAGGTTTTTACAGGTGCACCCAGAGAGCACTGTGTGTTAGGGGTATACATGAGGGTGACTGTGGGCAAGCCAGCATGTGACCGGAACTGTCTGTCAAGGTTATGGGAAAGGCAGAGAACAATTGCCAAATGATCATAAACTTCTAATGTTTCTCCTACACCTGCATAGCTGTGGCATTTCCAGCTGGATGTGGGGAACACATGCAAACTGAACTTTCCAGTTTCTGCAGGATGCACACAACTCCTATTCAGCACACCCCTGGTCTTCAATTTCCTCTCTGCTTATGTGGCTGGCTGTACCTCAGATTCTGGGCAATGTGTGACATTCTGGAAGCACTTTAATCCAGCAGAAAGCAGACCAGCGACATCATTTGCTAACAAATACATTAAGTGTGGAATGTGCATTAATGATAAATTCATAAAACATCCAGACTCACCGGCAGGTGTGCAAATAAAGGATTAGCAAGACATCAATTACACCACATAAGAGTACCTTTTAATTGCAGCTCCTGGATTGATTTACAGAGGGAGACAATCGGGCTCTGTGCAAGACGGCTGATTGCTCTTTTTCTGGAAAAATAATGAGAAGATAATAATAATCTCACCAGGTTACACTGTGTCCTCAGCTGCATGCGTGCACACAGACAGACAGACAGACAGACAGACAGACATTTCTGGTCTGCATTCCCATATGCCTATGTTGGTGGAGAAGTTATTAAGCATGTTGAGCAGTTATGACTCAAGTCTATGAATGAATTCTCCAGTTTCCCTCCACTGTGTTCCTGATTACTGCATTATGGCATCTGCTTAATTAGCTGGGCTTGTGCACAGAGGGAGGTGGAGAAATGCCCTTCACTCCAGCTCAGTTAGTATACCTGCCTTCCTCACTCCATATGATCTACAATACCTTCTCCTGTGTTACATTAGATCTCACTTTTACATTTTGCATACAGTAGTTTGTTCCAAATCAAATCAAATTTTATTTGTCACATACACATGGTTAGCAGATGTTAATGCGAGTGTAGCGAAATCCTTGTGCTTCTAGTTCCGACAATGCAGTAATAACCAACAAGTAATCTAACTAACAATTCCAAAACTACTGTCTTATACACAGTGTAAGGGGATAAAGAATATGTACATAAAGATATATGAATGAGTGATGGTACAGAGCAGCATAGGCAAGATACAGTAGATGGTATCGAGTACAGTATATACATATGAGATGAGTATGTAAACAAAGTGGCATAGTTAAAGTGGCTAGTGATACATGTATTACATAAGGATGCAGTAGATGATATAGAGTACAGTATATACGTATGCATATGAGATTAATAATGTAGGGTATGTAACATTATATTAGGTAGCATTGTTTAAAGTGGCTAGTGATATATTTTACATCATTTCCCATCAATTCCCATTATTAAAGTGGCTGGAGTTGAGTCAGTGTCAGTGTCAGTGTGTTGGCAGCAGCCACTCAATGTTAGTGGTGGCTGTTTAACAGTCTGATGGCCTTGAGATAGAAGCTGTTTTTCAGTCTCTCGGTCCCAGCTTTGATGCACCTGTACTGACCTCGCCTTCTGGATGATAGCGGGGTGAACAGGCAGTGGCTCGGGTGGTTGTTGTCCTTGATGATCTTTATGGCTTTCCTGTAACATTGGGTGGTGTAGGTGTCCTGGAGGGCAGGTAGTTTGCCCCCGGTGATGCGTTGTGCAGACCTCACTACCCTCTGGAGAGCCTTACGGTTGTGTGTCGGAGCAGTTGCCGTACCAGGCGGTGATACAGTTCGCCAGGATGCTCTCGATTGTGCATCTGTAGAAGTTTGTGAGTGCTTTTGGTGACAAGCCGAATTTCTTCAGCCTCCTGAGGTTGAAGAGGCGCTGCTGCGCCTTCTTCACGATGCTGTCTGTGTGAGTGGACCAATTCAGTTTGTCTGTGATGTGTATGCCGAGGAACTTAAAACTTGCTACCCTCTCCACTACTGTTCCATCGATGTGGATAGGGGGGTGTTCCCTCTGCTGTTTCCTGAAGTCCACAATCATCTCCTTAGTTTTGTTGACGTTGAGTGTGAGGTTATTTTCCTGACACCACACTCCGAGGAGCCCTCACCTCCCTCCCCTGTAGGCCGTCTCAGTCGTTGTTGGTAATCAAGCCTACCACTGTTGTGTCGTCCACAAACTTGATGATTGAGTTGGAGGCGTGCGTGGCCACGCAGTCGTGGGTGAACAGGGAGTACAGGAGAGGGCTCAGAACGCACCCTTGTGGGGCCCCAGTGTTGAGGATCAGCGGGGTGGAGATGTTGTTGCCTACCCTCACCACCTGTGGGCGGCCCGTCAGGAAGTCCAGTACCCAGTTGCACAGGGCGGGGTCGAGACTCAGGGTCTCGAGCTTGATGACGAGCTTGGAGGGTACTATGGTGTTGAATGCCGAGCTGTAGTCGATGAACAGCATTCTCACATAGGTATTCCTCTTGTCCAGATGGGTTAGGGCAGTGTGCAGTGTGGTTGAGATTGCATCGTCTGTGGACCTATTTGGGCGGTAAGCAAATTGGAGTGGGTCTAGGGTGTCAGGTAGGGTGGAGGTGATATGGTCCTTGACTAGTCTCTCAAAGCACTTCATGATGACGGAAGTGAGTGCTACGGGGCGGTAGTCGTTTAGCTCAGTTACCTTAGCTTTCTTGGGAACAGGAACAATGGTGGCCCTCTTGAAGCATGTGGGAACAGCAGACTGGTATAGGGATTGATTGAATATGTCCGTAAAAACACCGGCCAGCTGGTCTGCGCATGCTCTGAGGGCGCGGCTGGGGATGCTGTCTGGGCCTGCAGCCTTGCGAGGGTTAACACGTTTAAATGTCTTACTCACCTCGGCTGCAGTGAAGGAGAGTCCGCATGTTTTCGTTGCAGGCCGTGTCAGTGGCACTGTATTGTCCTCAAAGCGGGCAAAAAGTTATTTAGTCTGCCTGGGAGCAAGACATCCTGGTCCGTGACTGGGCTGGTTTTCTTCTTGTAGTCCGTGATTGACTGTAGACCCTGCCACATACCTCTTGTGTCTGAGCCGTTGAATTGAGATTCTACTTTGTCTCTATACTGACGCTTAGCTTGTTTGATAGCCTTGCGGAGGGAATAGCTGCACTGTTTGTATTCGGTCATGTTACCAGTCACCTTGCCCTGATTAAAAGCAGTGGTTCGCGCTTTCAGTTTCACGCGAATGCTGCCATCAATCCACGGTTTCTGGTTAGGAATGTTTTAATCGTTGCTATGGGAACGACATCTTCAACGCACGTTCTAATGAACTCGCACACCGAATCAGCGTATTCGTCAATGTTGTTATCTGACGCAATACGAAACATATCCCAGTCCACGTGATGGAAGCAGTCTTGGAGTGTGGAGTCAGCTTGGTCGGACCAGCGTTGGACAGACCTCAGCGTGGGAGCTTCTTTTTTTAGTTTCTGTCTGTAGGCAGGGATCAACAAAATGGAGTCGTGGTCAGCTTTTCCGAAAGGGGGCGGGGCAGGGCCTTATATGCGTCGCGGAAGTTAGAGTAACAATGATCCAAGGTTTTTCCACCCCTGGTTGCGCAATCGATATGCTGATAAAATTTAGGAGTCTTGTTTTCAGATTAGCCTTGTTAAAATCCCCAGCTACAATGAATGCAGCCTCCGGATAAATGGATTCCAGTTTGCAAAGAGTCAAATAAAGTTCGTTCAGAGCCATCGATGTGTCTGCTTGGGGGGATATATACGGCTGTGATTATAATCGAAGAGAATTCTCTTGGTAGATAATGTGGTCGACATTTGATTGTGAGGAATTCTAAATCAGGTGAACAGAAGGATTTGAGTTCCTGTATGTTTCTTTCATCACACCATGTCTCGTTAGCCATAAGGCATACGCCCCGCCCCTCTTCTTACCAGAAAGATGTTTGTTTCTGTCGGCGCGATGCGTGGAGAAACCCGCTGGCTGCACCGCCTCCGATAGCGTCTCTCCAGTGAGCCATGTTTCCGTGAAGCAAAGATCGTTACAGTCTCTGATGTCCCTCTGGAATGCTACCGCTTGCTCGGATTTCATCAACCTTGTTGTCAAGAGACTGGACATTGGCGAGAAGAATGCTAGGGAGTGGTGCACGATGTGCCCCGTCTCCGGAGGGTCGCCGCATGGGATCCATTCCGTTGTCCTGGTTGAAAGGCAGAACACAGGATCCGCGTCGCGAAAATCATATTCTTGGTCGTACTGATGGTGAGTTGACGCTGATCTTATATTCAGTAGTTCTTCTCGACTGTATGTAATGAAAACTAAGATGACCTGGGGTACTAATGTAAGAAATAACACGGAAAAAAACAAAAAACTGCATAGTTTCCTAGGACCGCGAAATGAGGCGGCCATCTCTGTCGGCGCCGGAAGTTCATGTACATTAATCTATAAAGGGTTTCTCTCACTCTATACATAAACTAAGCCAAATGAACTGTCATTGTTAGGTTCCAAAATCCTCTCCATGACTATTTGAAAAGAGTTGGCTTTTCACTATGGTACGTTAGTCTAATATGATGGTCTTTGTCACAAGGTGTCTGTCTATCCATGTGACCAGTGTGAAAGCCCTCCCTAAAAAAGTGGCCTGGGCCTCTGTCTTTCTGCAGCTCATTCCCTGGGCCTGGACTATGTTCACCAAACGAGCTGCCTGCCACTGGCATCACCACCACTCTGATGGGTCTCTCATTACAGATGTCTAAGCACGACTGATGGACCAACAAAGAAACACAGAGCCAGGAGACTGCTGTGTGTGTGTGTGTGTGTGTGTGTGTGTGTGTGTGTGTGTGTGTGTGTGTGCGTGCGTGCGTGCGTGCGTGCGTGCGTGCGTGCGTGCGTGCGTGCTCGTGTGTGTGTGTCTCAGTGAGTCTGTTCCAGTCAAGAAGGATGTTGTGTAAGGGTATAACACTCAAATAGCACATTTAACAAAATGTATACACACTTTCATACAAAGCAACTTACAGTCACGTATGTGTGGTCCAACTATGCTTCACGTACAGTCACATACAGTGGGGCAAAAAAGTATTTAGTCAGCCACCAATTGTGCAAGTTCTCCCACTTAAAAAGATGAGAGAGGCCTGTAATTTTCATCATAGGTACACTTCAACTATGACAGACAAAATGAGAAAAAAAAATCCAGAAAATCACATTGTAGGATTTTTAATGAATTTATTTGCAAATTATGGTGGAAAATAAGGATTTGGTCACCTACAAACAAGCAAGATGTCTGGCTCTCACAGACCTGTAACTTCTTCTTTAAGAGGCTCCTCTGTCCTCCACTCGCTACCTGTATTAATGGCACCTGTTTGAACTTGTTATCAGTATAAAAGACACCTGTCCACAACCTCAAACAGTCACACTCCAAACTCCACTATGGCCAAGACCAAAGAGCTGTCAAAGGACACCAGAAACAACATTGTAGAACTGCACCAGGCTGGGAAGACTGAATCTGCAACAGGTAAGCAGCTTGGTTTGAAGAAATCAATTGTGGGAGCAATTATTAGAAAATGGAAGACATACAAGACCACTGATAATCTCCCTCGATCTGGGGCTCCACGCAAGATCTCACCCCGTGGGGTCAAAATGATCACAAGAACGGTGAGCAAAAATCCCAGAACGACACGAGGGGACCTAGTGAATGACCTGCAGAGAGCTGGGACAAAAGTAACAAAGCCTACCATCAGTAACACACTACGCCGCCAGGGACTCAAATCCTGCAGTGCCAGACGTGTCCCCCTGCTTAAGCCAGTACACGTCCAGGCCCGTCTGAAGTTTGCTAGAGAGCATTTGGATGATCCAGAAGAAGATTGGGAGAATGTCATATGGTCAGATGAAACCAAAATAGAACTTTTTGGTAAAAACTCAACTCGTCGTGTTTGGAGGACAAAGAATGCTGAGTTGCATCCAAAGAACACCATACCTACTGTGAAGCATGGGGGTGGAAACATCATGCTTTGGGGCTGTTTTTCTGCAAAGGGACCAGGACAACTGATCCGTGTAAAAGAAAGAATGAATGAGGCCATGTATCGTGAGATTTTGAGTGAAAACCTCCTTCCATCAGCAAGGGCATTGAAGATGAAACGTGGCTGGGTCTTTCAGCATGACAATGATCCCAAACACACCGCCCGGGCAACGAAGGAGTGGCTTCGTAAGAAGCATTTCAAGGTCCTGGAGTGGCCTAGCCAGTCTCCAGATCTCAACCCCATAGAAAATCTTTGGAGGGAGTTGAAAGTCCGTGTTGCCCAGCAACAGCCCCAAAACATCACTGCTCTAGAGGAGATCTGCATGGAGGAATGGGCCAAAATACCAGCAACAGTGTGTGAAAACCTTGTGAAGACTTACAGAAAACGTTTGACCTCTGTCATTGCCAACAAAGGGTATATAACAAAGTATTGAGATAAACTTTTAGTTATTGACCAAATACTTATTTTCCACCATAATTTGCAAATAAATTCATTAAAATCCTACAATGTGATTTTCTGGATTTTTCTCATTTGTCTGTTGTAGTTGAAGTACCTATGATGAAGATTACAGGCCTCTCTCATCTTTTAAGGGGGAGAACTTGCACAATTGGTGGCTGACTAAATACTTTTTTGCCACACTGTATATAAATAAGGTATTTCAAAAAACTGTTTCGCTTTGTCATTATATAGTATTGTGTAGATTGACAAGATTTGTTTTATTTGTGAATTCATTTTACAACAGGCTGTAAGGTAACAAATGTGTCTAAATACTTTCCAATGGATTGTATTACAGTCTCTTGAAAACATTACTCATGTTCTACATACAAACAGCCTGTGGTAATGCATATAAAACTGAAATAAATGGCTTCAGATGCGTGAACTCGCCTGATAGAAGTTTACTTATTCTGTGATCTCATTCTTAAATGAAACCAATTTGCCTAGAAATTGGTTCTAAGGTCTACATGAGTTCTGTACATCAGCCCTGCACACACACACACACACACTTGACAACATACACACATACACTTTCACAGTCACAGTGCCTCCCACCCTACCCTCGCTGCAAATCATGTTTGACTTTGAAGTGCTAATTTTAAGTTTAGCCAATTTTTATTTGCTGCTTTGAAATGTATCCTCTGCTGCTTCACCAGCAATGAAATATACAGACCTTTACAATGAGGGATAAGTGACCAAAATGAGAAGCGCCTGGTTTTCTCCTCCACATTATATATAACTGTGAATAATCTGCACATTGCATTTGCTCCTATGGCATTATAAATTACTGACTCAATTATTTCCCCAAACATTATGCAGACACTCACTTCTTCCTCATTTGATAAGCTACCTTCCAGAGCTCACTGCAGAACTCTATGATGCTCATGACAAACAAAATGATTTATATGTAAGAAATGTAAAGTACTAAACCTAGACTTACAGTACCAGTCAAAATTTTGGACCCACCTACTCATTCAAGTTTGTTTGTTTAAAAAATATTTTCTACATTGTAGAATAATAGTAAAAACATCAGAACTATGAAATAACACATATGGAATCATGTAGTATCCAAAAATGTGTTAAATAAATCAAAATATATGTTATATTTGAGATTCTTTAAAGTAACACCCTTTGCCTTGATGAAAGTTTTGTACACGGTGGGCATTCTCTCAACCAGCTTCATGAAGTAGTCACCTGGAATGCATTTCAATTAACAGGTGTGCCTTGTTAAATGTTAATTTGTGGGATTTGCTTTCCTTCTTAATGTGTTTGAGCTAATCAGTTGTGTTGTGACAAGGTAGGGGGTGGTATACAGAAGACAGCCCTACTTGGAAAAGGCCATATTCGCCAAGAACAGCTCAAATAAGCAAAGAGAAACAACATTCCATCATTCCTTTAAGACATGAAGTCAGTCAACACAGAACATTTCAAGAACTTTGAAAGTTTTCTTCAAGTGCAAAACGCTATGGTGAAACTCGCTCTCAGCAGGGACCGCCACATGAAAGGAAGACCCAGAGTACCTTTGCTGCAGAGAATACATTTATTAGAGTTACCTGCACCTCGTAAATTTGGCCCAAATCAGTGCTTCCACAGCGTTCAGAGTAACAGACATGCCCCTTGCATCAGCTGTTCAGAGGCTGCAGCAATTAGGCCTTCATGTAGGTATAATTGCTGCAAAACCACTACTAAGGACACCAATAGAAGAAGGGCTTGCTTGGGCCAGAAATACGAGCAATGGACATTAGACCGGTGGAAATCTGCATTGGTCTGAGGTCCAAATTAGAGATTTTTGGTTCCAACTGCCCATGTCTTTGTGAGACGCAGAGTAGGTGAAAGGACTGTCTCGGCATGTGTGATCCCCACCGTGAAAAATGGAGGAGTGTGATGGTGTGGGGGTGCTTTGCTGGTAGCGCTGTCTGTGTGATTTATTTGAATTCAAGGCGATACGCCATCCCATCTGGTTTGCACTTTGTGGGACTATCATTTGTTTTTCAACAGGACAATGACCCAACACACATCCAGGCGGTGTAAGGGCTATTTGACCAAGAAGGGGAGTGATGGAGTGTTGCATCAGATGACCTGGCCTCAACAATCACCCGACCTCAACCCAATTGAGATGGTTTGGGATGAGTTGGACCACAGAGTGAAGAAAAGCAGCCAACCAGTGCTCAGCATATGTGGGAACTCCTTCAAGACTGTTGGAAAATCATTCCAGGTGAAGCTAGTTGAGAGAATGTCAAGAGTGTGCAAAGCTGTCATCAAGGCAAAGGGTGGCTACTTTGAAGAATCTCAAATATAACATATATTTTGATTTATTTAACACTTTTCTGGTTACTATATGATTCCATATATGTTCTTTCATAGTTTTGATGTATTCACTATTATTCTACAATGTAGAAAATAGTAAACAAATAAAGAAAAACCCTTGAATGAGTAGAGGCGGGTCCAAGCGTTTGACTGGTACTGTGTAATACATAAGATGAAAAGCTCGATCACTAGAAAAACAAAGCAATATAAAATTATTGTTTCGCACTTTTTGTGTGCAAATGAGCGTAACAGAATAATATGATACAGCAGTAATTGGGAGACAATCTGTCTAAACCCTCAGGGGGAACCTTTGTGCTGCGGGGCCAAGGGACAGGTGAGTGTTATTCAGTGGCGGACACTAGGGTGCCTCTATTCCAATCGGGAACATCAGCACTATTGTGGTTGAGAAATGTCATTACTGTAATCAGCCTTGAGGTGCAGGCCTCTGTTGTGTGGAAAACAGATCTGCACAATGAAAATAGACCTTGGTAATGGAGGAGCCTTGAATTCCACTTCATTTACCCCACTAATGGATGCATTGACAACCTCAATCACAATCCTTTTTAACCATTTTCTCTAGGAGACTGGGCATTATGTGGTAAAAATAAGTTGATCAGATTGGCTCCTCACAAAACAGCCCAGCTAATCACACGGCAGGCAAAAAGCTGGAAGGAGAAGAGATCTGGAATGTGCCCCCCTTCCCAGCCCCCTTTTCTGCTTTGCCACGGCCCTGGACTTGGCAATAAATTGCTTCAGTAATCAGCTTTTTGAAAAGCTTATTTACTGCTTGTTCTCTGTTTATTGTGGTTCTCAGAATGAAATATAAAATTGGATTTCATTAGATGTGCAATTTTCTATTCTCGTAAAGAAAGAGACGAGAGGGGGAGAGAGAGAGAGAGAGAGAGAGAGAGAGAGAGAGAGAGAGCACATCACCTTGTTGAGTATAGAGAATGGATCCAGACAGAGTGTATATTATTGTTGATTGAGTCACTCTCTGTTTTGATTCAGTCTCCTGCTCTCACTGGGAACACAGTCCAGAGAGCCAGGAGAGGAAATCCCAGGACTAAAAGGTAGGCAACAGTACTGTATGTATGGTTCTGGGGCAGTCTCCTGTGTGTGAAAGCCTCAGATAGACAGTCTGTGAGGGGTGTGAGTGTCTCTGTCTGGCTCTCAGCCTGTATGAATAAAGTGCACACACAGAATAATTGCGTGCTGATTGACTGAGCACAGCTCTGATGCAACGTTCATTTAACCACAACTGTACTTAACTAATGCACAAACAATGTACTTAATCATATTGAGTTACACAGCGTTAGTTAGGAGCACTTCTGCACAGACTACTGTGTGAGCCTCAGGGCTTTTATTTTTCTGATGTTTTAGTCTGGTTCATTTCTGGTCCTATGGGGAGAAATAGCTATACGTCTCAATGGTTCTAGGCCGCAGTAATGAATAGGAGAGGATGCAAACATTAAAAAAAGACTAGAAACCAAAATTGAGTGGTCAAAACAATGTGTGGATGACCAAAATAGAATTTTCAGTGTAACATGTTTATTCCGAGTGTTATTTCAAAGGTCTGCAGTAACATCATACATCATCACAAAGCCGATGTCTATGGTCAATATCCTATGATGTATTACTTTGTAGATGAGATGGATCATTAAGTAGTATCCAATAGTATGACAATAATAACGGTTTAGTGCAGCCATACATTTTAAAACAGCACCATCTGCAGGCTAGAGGAGAGTAGCATCACGGTCCTACTGAGGAGAGACAGAGGACAGTGAACAAGTGTCTAGTCCTGCGGATACACCATCCATGGACTACATGACCATGTCACATGCTTCTGACCTCTCAGGACCCGAAAATCAGTAACAGCCTCTTGTTCACCTCAAATGACAAAGGAGATGATTGTGGACTACATGAAAAGGAGGATGACCCTATTCTCATCGATGGGGCTGTAGTAGAGCAGGTTGAGAGCTTCAAGTACTTTGGCGTCCACATCACAAACTAACATGGTCCAAGCACACCAAGACAGTCGTGAAGAGGGCACGACGTAACCTATTCACCCTTAGGACACTGAAAAGATTTGGCATGGGTCCTCAGATCCTCAAAGAGCTCTACAGCTGCACCATCGAGAGCATCCTGACCGGGTTTATCACTGCCTGGAATGGCAACTGCTCGACCTCCGACCGCAAGGAACTACAGAGGGTAGTGCGTACGGCCTGGTACATCACTGGGGCCAAGCTTCCTGCCATCCAGGACCTCTATACCAGGCGGTGTCCGAGGAGGCCTGAGTATCAAAGACTCCAGCCAACTTAGTCATAGACTGATCTCTCTGCCACTACCGCACGGCAAAGCGGTAGCGCCTAAGTCCAAGAGGCTTCTAAAACAGCTTCTACCCCAAGCCATTAGACTCGGGACAGCTAATCAAATGGCTACCCAGACTATTTGCATTCCCCCCCCCACCCCACCCCATTTTACACTGCTGCTACTCCCTGTTATTATCTATGCATATTCACGTTAACTCTAACGACATTCTTTTTTTTTTTCATCTTTATTTAACCAGGTAAGCTAGTTGAGAACAAGTTCTCATTTACAACTGCGACCTGGCCAAGATAAAGCAAAGCAGTGCGACACAAACAAACGCAGCCCCCTGCCCACATTCTTACCCACCCCCTTCTTTATAATCCTTTAAACATGCTTCATGCAGCTTTCCTGGAAATGTAATTATGTTTACAAGGTGACAAGACTTTCCAAAGTTGTATGATTACCTGGGTTGAACATGCTGCCTACTCAGCCAAACTCACGCAACAGACCAAAGGCTAGGATTGCAACACTGTCCTCTGTGGCTGAGAGAGTCTGGTCTTTCTATCATGACTGCCACTTATCACCATCTTTACATCAAGTAAGATTCGGGGAAAAGAACATATTCTTTAAAGAGACTTTTCATTTCATGACTCAAATACAAAGCTGTTAATATTTGGGGGAAGTTGAAGGGAGGCAGCTGTTTACCCCCCACCTGCACAATGCATCTAACTCTCAAAGAGCACTTGAGGAAAACAGGTCAATACAAGCTACAACACACATTTTTAGAGAGAGTTGACATGGCTGTAGGTTTAATTTGCGAGGCTCGTCTCCCCTCAAAAGATCTTGGATGCTTACAAACCTCTCACAAACTCATGAAGCCAAACTATGTTGACAGGCAGCTTTTCATTGATGTTTTTTGCCGTCAGTGAAACTTAAAAGCTAATTATAAAGTAATTTCACTTTGAAGCAGATGTGCCTTTCATTTCTACAAAGACCTGCACACAATATGCATATCTCACTGTTTATATACCCCCAGGTATACAACTAAGAGCCCACTCATAATACCCCCAGAATAGGCATCAGTTACATTGTTGAAAGAGTACAAAGACAGTGAGGAGCCTGTCATTTAGGCACAACCAGAATAAGTTAGGCCAAGCCAAACAACACCTACACTTTACAGTTCAACGTTTATAACACATTATGTCCAGCAGCTCTCTACAGGCTCAACTTATTTATATTCAGCTATTATTCTGGTGGCAAGTAGCTACAATGAAATCCAAATGAGATCTCGGTAGCACTGACATAATTTTAGCTAGCAGGTACAGGATGACACCTATATGATTAATTAATTGCGGCAGCTTGCCATCTGTGTTTTAACTGATTAAATAGCTCACAAAGTGGGGTGCACCTTTTGATGTGAACCTTCGGGGAACAGGCTCACTCTTTGTATTTCTACCTTGATGAACCACAACACTCCTGCACTTCCCCCCAGCCCTCAATTTCAAAGTCTCTTTAATTTGGGAGGAAAGGACACAATGGCATTTGGGGTGCTTTATAATCCTGCCCATCTCCAGCAGCAGTCTGGGGGCTCTCACTCTCTCTCCTCTTTTTCATAAAGTGAATGTTTCACACGGGCCGAGCACAGTGCAGTGAGCAAGCATCCAGCCTTCGGATAAAAATTGATTCCAGTAAATTCTCACCTGAGATCCATCACGTAGAAAGGCTTTAAAAGGTCACACATGTAATAAGTTCCTATGGTCTCAGTCACTGCAATAATGGGCCTTTAGTCTGCTGTGGAAGACTGGTATATAGAAATAATTGAGTAATCTGTGGACCATTCAATTCAATAGTGGGATTGGGGGACAGTGCAGGGGCTGGTGGGGTGCTGAGAGGTTGAACTGGGGAGTCACTGTACCGAGGGAAACAGTTTGTCCCTGTAAGCCATGCACCTCTATTCCATCTCAGGCAACACCTGTCACGACTTCCGTCGAAGTTGGCTCCCCTGCCTGTTCGGGCGGTGCTCGGCGGTCGTCGTCGCCGGCCTACTAGAAGTTGGCTCCCCTGCCTGTTCGGGCGGTGCTCGGCGGTCGTCGTCGCCGGCCTACTAGAAGTTGGCTCCCCTGCCTGTTCGGGCGGTGCTCGGCGGTCGTCGTCGCCGGCCTACTAGAAGTTGGCTCCCTGCCTGTTCGGGCGGTGCTCGGCGGTCGTCGTCGCCGGCCTACTAGAAGTTGGCTCCCCTGCCTGTTCGGGAGGTGCTCGGCGGTCATCGTCCTACTAGAAGTTGGCTCCCCTGCCTGTTCGGGCGGTGCTCGGCGGTCGTCGTCGCCGGCCTACTAGAAGTTGGCTCCCCTGCCTGTTCGGGCGGTGCCGGGCGGTCGTCGTCGCCGGCCTACTAGAAGTTGGCTCCCCTGCCTGTTCGGGCGGTGCTCGGCGGTCGTCGTCGCCGGCCTACTAGAAGTTGGCTCCCCTGCCTGTTCGGGCGGTGCTCGGCGGTCGTCGTCGCCGGCCTACTAGAAGTTGGCTCCCCTGCCTGTTCGGGCGGTGCTCGGCGGTCGTCGTCGCCGGCCTACTAGAAGTTGGCTCCCCCTGCCTGTTCGGGCGGTGCTCGCGGTCGCGTCGCCGGCCTACTAGAAGTTGGCTCCCCTGCCTGTTCGGGGCGGTGCTCGGCGGTCGTCGTCGCCGGCCTACTAGAAGTTGGCTCCCTGCCTGTTCGGGCGGTGCTCGGCGGTCGTCGTCGCCGGCTTACTAGAAGTTGGCTCCCCTGCCTGTTCGGGCGGTGCTCGGCGGTCGTCGTCGCCGGCCTACGCTCCCCTGCCTGGCGGTGCTCGGCGGTCGTCGTCGCCGGCCTACTAGAAGTTGGCTCCCTGCCTGTTCGGGCGGTGCTCGGCGGTCGTCGTCGCCGGCCTACTTAGAAGTTGGCTCCCCTGCCTGTTCGGGCGGTGCTCGGCGGTCGTCGTCGCCGGCCTACTAGAAGTTGGCTCCCCTGCCTGTTCGGGCGGTGCTCGGCGGTCGTCGTCGCCGGCCTACTAGAAGTTGGCTCCCCTGCCTGTTCGGGCGGTGCTCGGCGGTCGTCGTCGCCGGCCTACTAGAAGTTGGCTCCCCTGCCTGTTCGGGCGGTGCTCGGCGGTCGTCGTCGCCGGCCTACTAGAAGTTGGCTCCCCTGCCTGTTCGGGCGGTGCTCGGCGGTCGTCGTCGCCGGCCTACTAGAAGTTGGCTCCCCTGCCTGTTCGGGCGGTGCTCGGCGGTCGTCGTCGCCGGCCTACTGAAGTTGGCTCCCCTGCCTGTTCGGGCGGTGCTCGGCGGTCGTCGTCGCCGGCCTACTAGAAGTTGGCTCCCCTGCCTGTTCGGGCGGTGCTCGGCGGTCGTCGTCGCCGGCCTACTAGAAGTTGGCTCCCCTGCCTGTTCGGGCGGTGCTCGGCGGTCGTCGTCGCCGGCCTACTAGAAGTTGGCTCCCCTGCCTGTTCGGGCGGTGCTCGGCGGTCGTCGTCGCCGGCCTACTAGAAGTTGGCTCCCCTGCCTGTTCGGGCGGTGCTCGGCGGTCGTCGTCGCCGGCCTACTAGAAGTTGGCTCCCCTGCCTGTTCGGGCGGTGCTCGGCGGTCGTCGTCGCCGGCCTACTAGAAGTTGGCTCCCCTGCCTGTTCGGGCGGTGCTCGGCGGTCGTCGTCGCCGGCCTACTAGAAGTTGGCTCCCCTGCCTGTTCGGGCGGTGCTCGGCGGTCGTCGTCGCCGGCCTACTAGAAGTTGGCTCCCTGCCTGTTCGGGGCGGTGCTCGGCGGTCGTCGTCGCCGGCCTACTAGAAGTTGGCTCCCTGCCTGTTCGGGCGGTGCTCGGCGGTCGTCGTCGCCGGCCTACTAGAAGTTGGCTCCCCTGCCTGTTCGGGCGGTGCTCGGCGGTCGTCGTCGCCGGCCTACTAGAAGTTGCTCCCCTGCCTGTTCGGGCGGTGCTCGGCGGTCGTCGTCGCCGGCCTACTAGAAGTTGCTCCCTGCCTGTTCGGGCGGTGCTCGGCGGTCGTCGTCGCCGGCCTACTAGAAGTTGGCTCCCCTGCCTGTTCGGGCGGTGCTCGGCGGTCGTCGTCGCCGGCCTACTAGAAGTTGGCTCCCCTGCCTGTTCGGGCGGTGCTCGGCGGTCGTCGCCGGCCTACTAGAAGTTGGCTCCCCTGCCTGTTCGGGCGGTGCTCGGCGGTTGTCGTCGCCCGGCCTACTAGAAGTTGGCTCCCCTGCCTGTTCGGGGGCGGTGCTCGGCGGTTGTCGTCGCGGCCTACTAGAAGTTGGCTCCCCTGCCTGTTCGGGCGGTGCTCGGCGGTTGTCGTCGCCGGCCTACTAGAAGTTGGCTCCCCTGCCTGTTCGGGCGGTGCTCGGCGGTTGTCGTCGCCGGCCTACTAGAAGTTGGCTCCCCTGCCTGTTCGGGCAGTGCTCGGCGGTTGTCGTCGCCGGCCTACTAGAAGTTGGCTCCCCTGCCTGTTCGGGGCGGTGCTCGGCGGTTGTCGTCGCCGGCCTACTAGCTGCCACCGATCCCTTTTTCGTTTTCTGTTTATTTTGTCTTATTAGTTGCATCTGTGTCTATTTGTGTTTGCCTGATGGACTTCCTTATTTAAAGCTAGTATACCCGCCCTTGTTTTGTGGGATTATTCTTGTGTTACGTGTTTGTGTTATTAGGTGTGTTCGTGCTCCGGACCGGGTACCCTGTGTTTTGGGTTCATATTTTTCGCGCCCTGTGTTTTGGGCATTGCTTTTGGTGCCATATTAAAGTGCATTTCTTCCTGTGGAACTCTCTGCTCTCTGCGCCTGATTCTTCCTTCACACACCTAGTCCCCCATGACACCACCACTGTGGATCACTGACATTTAAAGGCTCTCTCAAAGGCCTTAAATGCACTGAATGGTGTCAGTATTTCAGATAAGAAAGAATACATATTACAACTATTCTCAATACCATTTAGCGTTTTAATTAGATATAGAAGTGATATTTTCAAATATTATATTTTTCATGTGAAAAATACAAATGTGATAAACTTAAGGGATGGAGACATAAAACCTACATAAACAGATACAACTCCTGTAACTATACAGATATAAATTGTTTAGGGAGCTAACACAAGTAAATGCATATAAACTCCCAAGTGTAATTTGAAATGTAAAATAATAAACAGATGATAATAAAGCAATAACAGTCCCCAGTGAGTTCAGAATCATACAGAATGGCATCTGAATAATAATTTCATAATGCTACGGCCCAATATGAGCCCATGTGCTCTTAAACTAAGGTCCCTGCATGAACCATATCACTCAACACCCCATCTCTATAGCAATTTCTACAGATTACAGTCCTGAGATAGCTAACTGGCTGAGGCCACAAGCCACAGTCCCCCAGAATTATGGAATTTAATATAGTGTGTGGAAAACATTGTAAATGTATAATTTATGCTTGATGCATTCAAATAAGCAGCAGCCTGTATCCTCTCTAGCTTCTATTATTACCATCCTCAGATGAGCCAGACACTCTGTGGCCTTCTGATTCTGGGAACGGCGAGGACAAGCCTGCTGCTTTGCCAAGCCAATCCAAATGCTTATCACTCAAACGAGCTGGAGCATTCCAACGATTGTTACTGTTTCAAGTAGAGCTAAAAGTAGAAACCTCAGTATTGAATACAGCAATGCTGATTTGTCTGACTTTCCTTATCCTTTTATATTAGTTTGTTCAAATGTTCAACGTATTGTAAAAACAAACAGATGGCATTTAAGTAGCCTCTGTCTAGTAGCTGAATACTAACACCCTCAGTTATATAGACAACTACAATCAGTCTACTGATTGATGCCTTACTGCTTGCTCCTTCCACTGCCATTAGCATACCAATACAGAGCATACTACAACATGATGCGACAGCTCATACCACCATTTTGTTTTCAGCCAAACTCTCCTCTACCCCATCAAGGAAGTTCTCTCCACACACAAAATATGATGAATTTGGAAATATGACTTAAACCAGAACAGATGGCCTAAAAAGTACAACACAGTAACTCAATCTGGATAATGGAAGGCTAACCACAAACTGCTCCGTTCTCATTTCTCTGACTGAGAAACTCTCAGCTGAATTGCCATTTGGACTTTGATGCTCAACCCCTCCATCATAGTGTGTTTCTATGTTCCTCATGCATATTATAAGATGTTTAAAAGGAAAATAGTGTATATTTACTAGACAGGCCTCACAACGTGCCCATAGAGGAGCCATTAGGGCCCAGACAAAAAAGGAAATGTATTGTAATTGATTGTTATCAAAGATTTCCCCTTCTCAAGAAAGCATCTAGCCATTTCAGGATCACATTTGATGGCTAAAAGCACTGTGCAAAATAAAGAAGCTCTTTCGGCATCACATTCCTGCTGACATGCAGCTTACAAAACAATTACCGCACTTTGTTGCTTTGCCTCAAAACCTGACTAGCCGAGTTCCTGCTTTGGATCTTTCTTCATAAGTGTGAGCACAGTCGTTCCCCTGCCATGCAAGTCCTGTGGTAATTATATGGCTGAATCTATTGACGCTTCCTTCAAGGGATCTCCCATCAACAGCAGATGCATTGCACGTTCCCTAAAGATATATGACAAACTGTCAAGACGAGCAGCTTGCTACGTGAAAATTAAGCAATTAAAATAATTCTGCATTATGTTTCTGTCGAATAGTGGCATCTGTTTGTATGAGATCAGATCTTACCATCATTCACCTAAAACAATGAGACTAGAAATGATTGAGGTTGAAGTCATTGTTTAATACATCATTTAGATGTGCTATATTCAAAAACTTGATGTGACACTGTACCATGCAGTGACTATACAGAATGCGTTGAGACCACTGGAGACATGCCGAACAAGCAAGTCACAGTAAGGTTTTGCAGGAAGCCAAGGAGGTTGAGTGAACCATATACAGTTGAAGTCAGAAGTTTACATACACCTTAGCCAAATACATTTAAACTCAGTTTTAACAATTCCTGACATCTAATCCTAGTAAAAATTCCCTGTCTTAGGTCAGTTAGGATCACCACTTTATTTTAAGAATAAAGAATGAAATGTCAGAATAATAGTAGAGAGAATGATTTATTTCAGCTTTTATTTCTTTCATCACATTCCCAGTGGGTCAGAAGCATTGACTTTAAATTGTTTAACTTGGGTCAAACGTTTCGGTAGCCTTCCACAAGCTTCCCCACAATAAGTTTGGTGAATTTTGGCCCCTTCCTCCTGACAGAGCTGATGTAACTGAGTCAGGTTTGTAGGCCTCCTTGCTCGTACACGCTTTTCAGTTCTGCCCACAAATGTTCTATAGGATTGAGGTCAGGGCTTGTGAAGGCCACTCCAATACCTTGACTTTGTTGTCCTTAAGCCATTTTTCCACAATGTTGGAAGTATGCTTGGGGTCATTGTCCATTTCGAAGACCCATTTGCGACCAAGCTTTAACTTCCTGACTGATGTCTTGAGATGTTGCTTCAATATATCCACATAATTTTCCTCTCTCATGATGCCATCTATTTTGTGCAGTGCACCAGGCACTCCTGCAGCAAAGCACCCCCACAACATGATGCTGCCACCCCCATGCTTCACGGTTGGGATGGTGTTCTTCGTCTTGCAAGCGTCCCCCTTTTTCCTCCAAACATAACGATGGTCATTATGGCCAAACAGTTTGTTTCATCAGACCAGCAGACATTTCTCCAAAAAGTATGATATTTGTCCCCATGTGCAGTTGCAAACCGTAGTCTGGCTTTTCATGGCGGTTTTGGAGCAGTGGCTTCTTCCTTGCTGAGCGGCCTTTCAGGTTATGACGATATTGGACTCGTTTTACGGTGGATACAGATACTTTTGTACCTGTTTCTTCCAGCATCTTCACAAGGTCTTTTGCTGTTGTTCTGGGATTGATTTGCACTTTTTTTTTTCGCACCAAAGTACACTCATTTCTAGGAGACAGAATGCATCTCCTTCCTTAGCGGTATGACGGCTGCGTGGTACCATGGTGTTTATACTTGTGTACTATTGTTTGTACAGATGAACGTGGTACCTTCAGGCATTTGGAAATTGTTCCCAAGGGATGAACCCGACTTGTAGAGGTCTACCATTTTTTCTGAGGTTTTGTCTGATTTCTTTGATTTTCCCATGATGTCAAGCAAAGAGGCACTGAGTTTGAAGGTAGGCCTTGAAATACATCCACAGGTACATCTCCAATTGACTCAAATGATGAAGAAGAAGCTTCTAAAGCCATGGCATCATTTTCTGGATTTTTCCAAGCTGTTTAAAGGCACAGTCAACTTAGTGCATGTAAACTTCTGACCCACTGGAGTTTTGATACAGATATAAGTGAATAATCTGTCTGTAAACATATTACTTGTGTCATGCACTAAGTAGATGTCCTAACCGCTTGCCAAAACTATAGTTTGTTCACAAGACATTTGTGGAGTGGTTGAAAAACGAGTTTTAATGACTCCAACCTAAGCGAATGTGAACTTTCGACTTCAACTGTACATCTCGTAATGACAGAATATTGCAGGGCCTGTATTGGATTCTGTTTCTGTATGTTTATGAAAAGATATCCAGTAACAGCCAGACTATTCTCTTATGAGGTCTCCCTAATTATCCACCGAATCGGAATATAGTATTCAACTCCATAAACAGAAAGATTCCACAGTCAATAAAGAACCTCCAGCAGACTGAAACAGTTGATTTGAAGGGAAAGGCATCTGTGTCCATTTAAGGATAGTGTGGCAGTGTGTCTAAATAGGCGAAACACAGAATCTTGAAAATCCCCAACTAACAGAAAATTGGTTTCTCTGTGGCTGCAATATAGCTGAGGCATTAATATTCAGCCCTTTGGAGGAAATATATTAACCTGGTGGGCCACGTGCTGAAACTCTCTAACCTTTTTGTTGACAGGTTTTATGAACCTAATGCACTTTATGATGTATAGCATAATAACAGTTTATGACTGTAGGGCCTTGCTCTTAATATCGGCTGGCTGGTGTATCAGGCAAAATTATTGTAATGAGACCAAATTTCCATACAACAGCAAAATGAGTTCATTACTCTAAGTTATATTGGTGAAGTAACCAAAAGAAATTGATGCTTTTATTTGGCCGGAATTGGATTTCAGACATAAATAGAATTAGGTAAACTTGCAGATAGCAAAATGTAATAATTACATTCCAGTTATCGAAAAGGTTATCACAATGCCCCCCACCACTCTTTAATCACTGCTTTCAGACAGAGGTGCACTTTATGCGCTGGGATAATTCCAATTTCCTTGGCCTAAACATGCTGATTGAAATTCTGTGGCATGTCCAAATTGACAGTTGGACATTACACTGTCTCAAAACACTACAGGAATGCACTGTTTCCAATCATGTTAAACTTTTCTTTACAGGCTTCCTTCTCAGTCAGATAGTCTTGCATATTTACGATTCAAAGACTGAGTTTACACTGTACATTGACAAGTTCCCTCTCTAAAATGCCTCAGATTACTGCATGGCTGATGAGGAGAAAGTACATTAACAGGAGACTAGTCTAGCATGGCTCAGAACTTGATGTTTGGGAATATTTGGGCTCCTGTCAAGGCTACAGCACAGATATGATGTACACTACAGAAAGTTATCCCAAATACATATTCTTATGCAATTTATTCATTGCTTGCTTCACTGGCAAGGTGGAGAGGCTTGTTCCGAGTTTAAAACTGAGATATAGTTGATTAGCAGGCGGTCTCTTAGGGCCCAATAGTTTTGACTCCGTGCTTCAATACAGTGAGCAGTGAAGGTACACGACAAGGATGTCCTAGCTACCATATATCAAAGTGTGTCTTTACACCATCACCACATTAATATCCCAATACAATGATCATATACTGTGAAATAAATAGAATACCACTTTAAACTGCAGTACAGTATGTAGAGAGAGTTGTTGGCACAATTAATGTGAATGTGCTAACTAATGCAATGATAGTCAATAATTATAGGCCTGTGTAGGTACTGTAGTATATAACAAGGTGCACTGTAGTTACACTGTGCCTTCCTATATATCCAAGTGTTCATGTAATACAACAACAACAACACTTAGCCTAAAGCTGAACTGAAAGCTGCATTCCCCTGTATATCCTATAGATTTATCAAACCCATTAGAAATTGCATTCAGTCCTTTCAAGGTTACCTTAATAAACATCCTCATCTCTCACAGTAGCCTAGCTGCACTATTCAGTGGTCTGTCCATTCAGTGTGTATCCTTCATCAGCTGATTATACTATCTATCAGCCCCAGCTGTCACTGGCCATTTAAACCTTTGTCAAGTCCTCCATGTAATGCAACCACCTGGAACCCAGTTGATTGCTGTTTTGTAACCAACACCTCCAACATGCCTCACCCTTCCTCAAAATAATATACATGATTTTTTATAAAACCTTAAATCTAAAAATACATGCTGTATAGGAACGCTTTAAAATGAAACATTTGGGTTCAGCTGTGTTGATAAAGGAGGGGAAATCATATTAACAAACAAATTGCCATTAAAAAAACATTGTTTAGTTTTTCTCTGTTTACAAAGTTGAAATGAAAGGAGAAAAAAAACATGCCAAATGCTTTTCCTCGTTGCCAAGGCACGCACAGGATGCTGGCAGCTACAAAGATTCAATTATACAAAGTGCAGAAAATAATTAGAAAAATAATAGCACTTGAAAAAATTGCCCCTCCAGAAATTGCGTAGAACAATAAATCTGTTAATTAGCTCATTAATATTCAATTGGGGTCAGTGGACTTAATGGAACCTTTTTCATGGGCCAAAGAAATGTTTAACACTCAGTTTTCCCTCTGCCGGTTCTTATTATCAACTATGCACAGCCAGGCCTTATCAGTCCTCCAGATGGCGAGGAACAATGCAGCGCCATTATCGTCTTACAGCAGCGTGTGTGCCTTGTAACCGGTGTGTGTCTGGGACAGTGAAGTATAGATACTGAGGCGTTTAGTGTAATTGATATGTGGTATATATCGTATTGTTTAGGCATGTTTGTTTGCTCTGCTGGTATTCAAGGCGAAAGGAGAGGCGAAGATTGATTTTCACTGCAGTTGTTCCTGCTCTCTCCACAGGTCACAGATAAGTTGTCAACGAAGGGCTAGGTCCGGTAAAATGCATCAAGGCTAAACTCTCGGCCATTCCGGAAGAGAGCGGGTTTCATCTCGACAAACAGCAGCACAGCGTCTGCCATTTCATGCTATGAGTCAATGTTTTTTATTCAACATGTTCAGGGGGCTGAGAAGGGAGCTGTCCAGCCATAGAGAGCAGAACAGTCTTTAGCCTTCTTGGTTTTGTAATGCTCCTCTTCAAACCATTCATAGCCAAATGAACAGGACAGTTTTCAGCCTGTCACATTCCATTCCAATAGAAGGTTATTATCTTCTATGCTTTATGTAGGGATAAAACTTTAAATCAAATATTCAAACTGAGTGAAACCAGGCATAGGCTACAGCTGCTTAGAACTTATAGATACAGTACACAAACCAATTAAATAAAATGTATAGGCTCTGACTCAGTTTGGGCAGCAGTTCGTACACATACTGTGCTGCATTACACCTACTGAACAAAAATACCCTTAATGATCTACTATTGTTCATCTCATTATCCAGGAAGTGGCTTGTAGTTTTTGTAGACCTTTTGAATGGTCTTCAGCGCAAAAAACTTAATAAAAGGCATCAAGCAGAAGGAAATTAATCCAAAAACAAAATCTAATTTTATATATCTGTGTTTTCACTAATGTTACAACATAATCGTCAAGCCCATTCAAAATTAGGGGAAGGCTCTGTCGCAGCCGGCCGCAACCGGGAGGTCCATGGGGCGACGCACAATTAACCTAGCGTCCGGGTTCGGCCGGTAAGGATATCCTTGTCTCATTGTGCACTAGCGACTCCTGTGGCGGGCGGGTGCAGTGCACGCTGACCAGGTGTTGGATGTTTCCCAAACACATTGGGTGCGACTGGCTTCCAGGTTGGATGCGCTGTGTTGCAGAAACGTGGCTTGGTTGGGTTGTGTTCGGAGGACGCATGACTTTCCCGACCTTCGTCTCTCGAGCCATGCGGGAGTTGTACGCGATAAGACAAGATAGTAACTGCTAACAATTGGATACCCACAGTGGGGAGAAAAGGGAACAATGCACCTCAAAAAATAAAGAGACACTAAAATAACACATCCTAGATCTGAATGAATGAAATATTCTTATTAAATTCTTTCTTTACATAGTTGAATGTGCTGACAGCAAAATCACACAAAAATCAATGGAAATCAAATTTATCAACCCATGGAGGTCTGGATTTGGAGTCACACTCAAAATTAAAGTGGAAAACCACACTACAGGCTTATCAAACTTTGATGTAATGTCCTTAAAACAAGTCAAAATTAGGCTCAGTAGTGTGTGTGGCCTCCACGTGCCTGTATGACCTCCCTACAACGCCTGGGCATGCTCCTGATGAGGTGGCGGATGGTCGCCTGAGCGATCTCCTCCCAGACCTGGACTAAAGCATCCGCCAACTCCTGGACAGTCTGTGGTGCAACGTGGCATTGGTGGATGGAGCGAGACATGATGTCCCAGATGTGCTCAATTGGATTCAGGTCTAGCGAACGGGTTTGCCAGTCTATAGCATCAATGCCTTCCTCTTGCAGGAACTGCTGACACACTCCAGCCACATGAGGTCAAGCATTGTCTTGCATTAGGAGGAACCCAGGGCCAACCGCACCAGCATATGGTCTCACAAGGGGTCTGAGGAATCATCTCGGTACCTAATGGCAGTCAGGCTACCTCTGGCGAGCACATGGAGGGTTGTGCGGCCCCCCAAAGAAATGCCACCCCACACCATGACTGACCCACCACCAAACCGGTCATGCTGGAGGATGTTGCAGGCAGCAGAACGTTCTCCACGGCGTCTCCAGACTGTCACGTCTGTCACATGTGCTCAGTGTGAACCTGCTTTCATCTGTGAAGAGCACAGGGCACCAGTGGAGAATTTGCCAATCTTGGTGTTCTCTGGCAAATGCCAAACGTCCTGCACGGTGTTGGGCTGTAAACACAACCCCCACCTGTGGACGTCGGGCCCTCATACCACCCTCATGGAGTCTGTTTCTGACCGTTTGAGCAGACACATGCACATTTGTGGCCTGCTGGAGGTCATTTTGCAGGGCTCTGACAGTGCTCCTCCTGCTCCTCCTTGCACAAAGGCAGCGGTCCTGCTGCTGGGTTGTTGCTCTCCTACGGCCTCCTCCACGTCTCCTGATGTACTGGCCTGTCTCCTGGTAGCGCCTCCATGCTCTGGACACTACGCTGACAGACACAGCAAACCTTCTTGCCACAGCTCGCATTGATGTTCCATCCTGGATGAGCTGCACTACCTGAGCCACTTGTATGGGTTGTAGACTCCGTCTCATGCTACCACTAGAGTGAAAGCACCACCAGCATTCAAAAGTGACCAAAACATCAGCCAGGAAGCATAGGAACTGAGAAGTGGTTTGTGGTCACCACCTGCAGAACCACTCCTTTATTGGGGGTGTCTTGCTAATTGCCTATCATTTCCACCTGTTGTCTATTCCATTTGCACAACAGCATGTGCAATTTATTGTCAATCAGTGTTGCTTCTTAAGTGGACAGTTTGATTTCACAGAAGTGTGATTGACTTGGAGTTACATTGTGTTGTTTAAGTGTTCCCTTTATTTTTTGAGCAGTGTATATATATATATTAAGGGACATGATACGA
>NW_027039905.1:59587-121177 GCF_034236695.1 Oncorhynchus nerka | reverse complement strand
TAGCCTCCACTCTGTACCGGTACTCCCTGTATATAGCCTCCACATTGACTCTGTACCAGTACCACCTGTATATAGCCTCCACATTGACTCTGTACCGGTACCCCTGTATATAGCCTCCACATTGACTCTGTACCGGTACCCTGTATATAGTCTCCACATTGACTCTGTACCAGTACCCCTGTATAGCCTCCACATTGACTCTGTACCGGTACCCCTGTATATAGCCCTCCACATTGACTCTGTACCGGTACCCCCTGTATATAGCCTCAACATTGACTCTGTACCGGTACCCCTGTATATAGCCTCCACATTGACTCTGCACCGTACCCTGTATATAGCCTCCACATTGACTCTGTACCGTAACACCCTGTATATAGCCTCCACATTGGACTCTGTACAGGTACCCCCTGTATATAGCCTCCACATTGACTCTGTACTGGTACCCCTGTATATAGCCTCCACATTGACTCTGTACGGTACCCCCTGTATATAGCCTCCACATTGACTCTGTACCGGTACCCCCTGTATATAGTCTCCACATTGACTCTGTACCGTAACACCCTGTATATAGGCTCCACATTGACTCTGTACCAGTACCCCCTGTATATAGCCTCCACATTGACTCTGTACCGGTACCCCCTGTATATAGCCTCCACATTGACTCTGTACCGGTACCCCCTGTATATAGTCTCCACATTGACTCTGTACCAGTACCCCCTGTATATAGCCTCCACATTGACTCTGTACCGGTACCCCCTGTATATAGCCTCCACATTGACTCTGTACCGGTACCCCCTGTATATAGCCTCCACATTGATTCTGTACCTTAACACCCTGTATTTAGCCTCCACATTGACTCTGTACCGGTACCCCCTGTATATAGCCTCCACATTGACTCTGTACCGTAACATCCTGTATATAGCCTCCACATTGACTCTGTACAGGTACCCCCTGTATATAGCCTCCACATTGACTCTGTACCAGTACCCCCTGTATATAGCCTCCACATTGACTCTGTACCGGTACCCCCTGTATATAGCCTCCACATTGACTCTGTACCAGTACCCCCTGTATATAGTCTCCACATTGACTCTGTACCAGTACCCCCTGTATATAGTCTCACTATTGTTATTTCACTACAGCTCTTCATTTACTTGTTACTTTTATCTCTTATTCTTATACATATATATTTTTTTAAACTGCATTGTTGGTTAGTGGCTCGTAAATCAGCATTTCACTGTAAGGTCTACCTACACCTGTTGTATTCAGCATTTCACTGTAAGGTCTACCTACACCTGTTCTATTCAGCATTTCACTGTAAGGTCTACCTACACCTGTTGTATTCAGCATTTCACTGTGAGGTCTACTACACCTGTTGTATTCAGCATTTCACTGTAATGTCTACCTACACCTGTTGTATTCAGCATTTCACTGTAAGGTCTACCTACACTTGTTGTATTCAGCATTTCACTGTAAGGTCTACCTACACCTGTTGTATTCAGCATTTCACTGTAAGGTCTACCTACACCTGTTGTATTCAGCATTTCACTGTAAGGTCTACCTACACCTGTTGTATTCAGCATTTCACTGTAAGGTCTACCTACACCTGTTGTATTCGGCACATTTGACAAATAACATTTGATTTTGGTTTGAATCTGTACATGTAAGGTACTGTAGAGGTTTAGCATTGTGCGATGAAACACTATAGTGTACCTCCACGTCAGAGAGTTTCAGAGCTATGAGATGTTAGAGGGACATTCTTCATTCTCATCCTTCATATCCATCAAAGACTGACGGCACTGTCAGGCCATCACACCAGTCACTGCATTACCTCCACGCCTTTACAATTCAACAGCTAGATCTTCTTCTTTTTTTTTTACTGTTCACCCGAACACAACACAATATTAAAAGTTATTTCAAAAACTGAGAGGTTTTGTAAAAATTATTGCTCTCTCTCTCTCTCTCTCACTCACAGAGCCCGACGAGGAATTTAGATGACGAGGAGGTGACAAGCTATCATATTTCCATCTTCTAGGTGCTTCACTCCTGTCAACAGGAAATTCAAATTGGAGTGATTGACAGGTATACACCTTTTACAATTTCATGTGAGAATGCATGTGATAGGGATAGGGAGAGAGAGAGAGAGAGAGAGGGAGGAGAGAGAGAGAGAGAGAGAGAGAGAGAGAGGAGAGAGAGAGAGAGAGAGAGAGAGAGTGGGAGAGGGAGTGGGAGAGGGAGAGAGGAGAGAGAGGAGAGAGAGAGAGAGAGGGAGAGAGAGAGAGAGAGAGAGAGAGAGAGAGAGAGAGAGAGAGAGAGAGAGAGAGAGAGAGAGAGAGGGGAGAGGGAGTGGGAGAGGGAGAGGGAGAGAGAGAGAGAGAGAGAGAGAGAGAGAGAGAGAGAGAGAGAGAGAGAGAGAGAGAGAGAGAGAGGGGAGAGGGAGAGGGGAGAGGGAGAGGAGAGAGAGAGGGAGAGAGAGAGAGAGAGAGAGAGAGAGAGAGAGAGAGAGAGTGGGAGTGGAGAGGAGAGGAGAGAGAGAGGGAGAGGGAGAGGGAGAGGGAGAGGGAGAGGGAGAGAGAGAGGGAGAGGGAGAGAGAGAGATAGAGAGAGATGGAGATGGAGAGGGAGTCTTTTTCACTTAGTACATTGAGTCCCTTTTCTATGCTCCCTCCCAGCATTCTATAGTCTCTCTGCCAGAGCGGAGGCCTGGGTGGCCACCTGTATTAACTATTGAACTGCTTTTGACATTTTTCAGGTTTCACTTAATACAACAAATAGAAAGTCTCTGACAGACAGACCAATGATTTCTCAGTGTGAATAATATATCACTGGGCCGTTGAAATAGACCCACTTCCCTTCTCAGTCGACAGCTTTTACACACCGATAATATAATGGATCCACTGAGGTGACGTTGTCATCTATAGGCAGATTTATTAAACAACTCAAAAAGCTTTTAATGCCAAACTATTTCAGTTAGTAGGAACCTCATGTGTATAAATGGCCCTTCTTTTCAAACTATTTCAGTTAGTAGGAACCTTATGTGTATAAATGGCCCTTCTTTGGACACTGTGTTAACAACCCTCCAGGCAAGCTTCAATGCCATACAACTCTCCTTCCGTGGCCTCCAATTGCTCTTTGAATGACAAACTATTTCAGTTAGTAGGAACCTCATGTGTATAAATATACAGATGTCTCTCCGAGACAATATCATATCTAATGGAGAACTTGTAACCTATTTATAAGCTTGGGTGAAATATGCGTTTGGAGAGATGAGAAAGTGACAGTGAATATACCCCAGAAAATGTCTCGGAAATGTGAGATGTCCCTCATTTTATTACCACATAATTCAGACTAGCAATAACAGAAGCTCAAAAGGATTTTTTAAAGCCAGACTGACTGGAGAGCATGCTTTTTTTTTTTTTACTCTGTCGAGATGCGTATTATATCTGAGAATACACCACTTTTTAATTACATCCATGTCATTAGACGTTGAATTTGCTAGCTTTGAAAAAATAACGACTGCGGAGTCTCCAAATCGTTTAAAAAAAATAATAATATCAAAATGATTTAAGCTACTCAGGTTGAATCCCGATTATATTTTAATATTCAGCTGGGCAGAGTTTAAAAAAAATAATTTGCGAGCGGTGGTGGGATGGCATGTACAACCCGTTGGTAGGGTTGGCCAGCTGTGCCACTCCACCCTTCATACTACTTTATGCATTTTAGTAGCATGGTAATTTACTGAAGAACTACCTGAGTGATGGCATTTTCAATGAGCAGGTAATCTTCTGAGAATTTCTGTATGGTTATGAGCTCTGGGCTTCAGCCCGGCAATACAAAAATACATCAAGACCAATTACGATATCAACTTTCAGTCTGATACCCCAGCCACGCAAGTGCATGTATTTCTGCCCCAGGCACTTTAAATTGCATCTAATTTGAAATCTTTGGGGTTTTAATTAAATTTCAGAATATATGGAATTCTTCATTAGTACCTGTTCTGAATAGGATATTATACTGCTTGTTCTCTGTCTCTCTCTGTGTCTCTCTCTCTCTGTCTCTCTCTCTCTGTCTCTCTCTCTGTCTCTCTCTCTGTCTCTCTCTCTGTCTCTCTCTCTCTCTGTCTCTCTGTGTCTCTCTCTCTCTGTCTCTGTGTCTCTCTCTCTCTCTCTCTCTCTCTCTCTGTGTCTCTCTCTCTCTGTCTCTGTGTCTCTCTCTCTCTCTCTGTCTCTCTCTCTGTCTCTCTCTCTCTGTCTCTCTGTGTCTCTCTCTCTCTGTCTGTCTCTCTCTCTCTCTCTCTCTCTCTCTCTCTCTCTCTCTCTGTCTCTCTCTCTCTCTCTCTCTCTCTCTGTCTCTCTCTCTCTCTCTCTCTCTCTCTCTCTCTGTCTCTCTCTCTCGCTCTCTGTCTCTCTCTCTCTGTCTCCCTCTCTGTCTCTCTCTCTCTGTCTCTGTCTCTCTCTCTGTCTCTCTCTCCCTCTCTCTCTGTGTGTCTCTTTATCTCTCTCTCGCTCTCTCTCTCTCTCACAAACACACACTCTCTCTAGGAAGGTAGAGTGCCTTCAGAAAGCATTAACACCCCTTGACTTTTTCCACAATTTATTGTGTAACATGACATTTAAAATGATTAAATTGAGATGTGTCACTGATCTACACACAATACCACATAATGTCAAAGTGGAATTATGTTTTCTGAAATGTTTACAATTTTTACTTTATTTGTGTTTTCTATACACTGTATAGATGTATTGTTTTGACCTACCAAGACCCTATAATTGACTCAGGGACCTGAACAGTAAAGACCAACTCATGATCTGATGAATGGTTTATACTGTGTCCTTATCAAACAGCGACTGGACTATCATAATTCGGTTTTATGTGTATTTATTTTAATTTCACCATCCCACGGTTTCGTTTTTGTTCGTTCTCCTCTTTGTTCTAGTCCAGTAGAATTGATTTGATATTTAGATTATTTGATAGAAATAGAGGGAGCTCTGTGGACATTTGTTCTTGTCAGGCCACAGCCCTGCCTCTGGATAGCTTTTGCTACGAGAAGGGGACGCTGTAGCTGTTATGATACAACTGAAATATAATCACAGGTATTCCCCTTTCGGTGGGAGGGGAAGGAAAAGAGAAGGGGATGCTGTAGCTGTTATGATACAACTGAAATATAATCACAGGTATTCCCCTTTCGGTGGGAGGGGAAGGAAAAGAGAAGGGGATGATGTAGCTGTTATGATACAACTGAAATATAATCACAGGTATTCCCCTTTCGGTGGGAGGGGAAGGAAAAGAGAAGGGGATGCTGTAGCTGTTATGATACAACTGAAATATAATCACAGGTATTCCCCTTTCGGTGGGAGGGGAAGGAAAAGAGAAGGGGATGCTGTAGCTGTTATGATACAACTGAAATATAATCACAGGTATTCCCCTTTCGGTGGGAGGGGAAGGAAAAGAGAAGGGGATGCTGTAGCTGTTATGATACAACTGAAATATAATCACAGGTATTCCCCTTTCGGTGGGAGGGGAAGGAAAAGAGAAGGGGATGCTGTAGCTGTTATGATACAACTGAAATATAATCACAGGTATTCCCCTTTCGGTGGGAGGGGAAGGAAAAGAGAAGGGGATGCTGTAGCTGTTATGATACAACTGAAATATAATCACAGGTATTCCCCTTTCGGTGGGAGGAAGGAAAAGAGAAGGGGATGCTGTAGCTGTTATGATACAACTGAAATATAATCACAGGTATTCCCCTTTCGGTGGGAGGGGAAGGAAAAGAGAAGGGGATGCTGTAGCTGTTATGATACAACTGAAATATAATCACAGGTATTCCCCTTTCGGTGGGAGGGGAAGGAAAAGAGAAGGGGATGCTGTAGCTGTTATGATACAACTGAAATATAATCACAGGTATTCCCCTTTCGGTGGGAGGGGAAGGAAAAGAGAAGGGGATGCTGTAGCTGTTATGATACAACTGAAATATAATCACAGGTATTCCCCTTTCGGTGGGAGGGAAGGAAAAGAGAAGGGGATGCTGTAGCTGTTATGATACAACTGAAATATAATCACAGGTATTCCCCTTTCGGTGGGAGGGGAAGGAAAAGAGAAGGGGATGCTGTAGCTGTTATGATACAACTGAAATATAATCACAGGTATTCCCCTTTCGGTGGGAGGGGAAGGAAAAGAGAAGGGGATGCTGTAGCTGTTATGATACAACTGAAATATAATCACAGGTATTCCCTTTCGGTGGGAGGGAAGGAAAAGAGAAGGGGATGCTGTAGCTGTTATGATACAACTGAAATATAATCACAGGTATTCCCTTTCGGTGGGAGGGGAAGGAAAAGAGAAGGGGATGCTGTAGCTGTTATGATACAACTGAAATATAATCACAGGTATTCCCCTTTCGGTGGGAGGGAAGGAAAAGAGAAGGGGATGCTGTAGCTGTTATGATACAACTGAAATATAATCACAGGTATTCCCCTTTCGGTGGGAGGGGAAGGAAAAGAGAGGGGATGCTGTAGCTGTTATGATACAACTGAAATATAATCACAGGTATTCCCCTTTCGGTGGGAGGGGAAGGAAAAGGGTTTATATGATTTGCAATTATTTTCTTCTTCTTCATATTCTATGCTGAATATTGATTACTCATTTATTTACTTTTTTTATTTACTTTAAAATACATTTGCAACAAAGTATGATGCCAACGTTGTGAACAGAGTGCCCCGTGGTGGCGGTGGGGTTATGTTAGGGGCGTAAGCTACGGACAACATGGCAGTGTGAAAAGCCCAGAGATACGGTGATGAGATCCTGAGGCCCGTTGTCGTGCCGTTCATCCACCACCATTCACCTCATGTTTCAGCATGATAATGCCCGGGCCCCATGTCACAAGGATCTGTACACAATTCCTGGAAGCTGAAAATGTCCCAGTTCTTCCATGGCCTGCAGACTCACCAGACATGTCACACGTTGAGCATGTTTGGGATGCTCTGGATTGACGTGTAGGACAGGGTGTTCCAGTTCCCACCAGTATTCATCAACTTCGCACAGCAATCGAAGATCAGTGGGACAACATTCCACAGGAATGTTGGTTAAAATTTGTAAAAATATAAAAGACTAGAGGGCCTAGAGAGCTGCCCTGCGGTACACCACACTTTATATGTTTAACAATAGAGACCTTTCCATTAAAGAAAACACTGAGTTCTAGTAGATAGATAGCTTTGAATCCAGCCATTAACAAGCTTTCTCAACAACAGGTTATGGTCAATAATATCAAAGGGCTGCACTGAAATCTAACAGTACAGCTCCCACAATCTTCTTATTATCCATTTCTTTCAACCAATCATCAGTCATGTGTGTCAGTGCAGTACATGTGGAGTGACATTCTCTATAAGCATGCTGAAAGTCTATTGTTCATTTGTCTACAGAGGAATAGCATTGTATTTGGTCAAACACAATTTTTTTAGAAACACATCTCCTACGTGAAGGATATGTGTAGCGCTGCATGAGGCAAATGGTGGTCATTACTGACCTGTCTTCTGATCCACACACCTATCTTTTTGTTAAGGTATCTGTTACCAAAAGATGCATGTACTTGTATGTATTCCCAGTCATGTGAAATCCATAGATTAGGGCCTAATGAATTTATTTCAATTAACTTATTTCATTCGATGAACTGTAATCCAGTAATATCATTGAAATTGTTGCATTTTGTGTTTATATTTTTGAATAAAAACTTGTTGTAAAACCATGTTAAATATCTGAACATAGATATTTTTTATCGACGAACTATAAACTGTCACCTAGATTGCTTTGATTGTTTCTATTTTTGTTTGGTCAGGGTGTGATTTTTGTGGGCATTCTATGTTAGTATGTCTAGGTTTTTGTATTTCTATGTTTCGGCAGGGTATGGTTCTCAAATCAGGGACAGCTGTCTTTCGTTGTCTCTGATTGGGAATCATACTTAGGTAGCCTGTTTTGCCACGTTAGTTTGTGGGTAGTTCATTTCTGTTTAGTGTTATTCACCTTGCAGGACTGTTTTGCCACGTTAGTTTGTGGGTAGTTCATTTCTGTTTAGTGTTATTCACCTTGCAGGACTGTTTTGGTTTTCCTTTTTTTGTTGTTTTGTTTATTCAGTGTTCAGTGAATTTCTTTAAGATGAACACGTACCCTGATGAACACGTACCCTGATGAACACGTACCCTGATGAACACATACGCTGATGAACACGTACCCTGATGAACACGTACCCTGATGAACACGCACCCTGATGAACACGTATCCTGATGAACACGTACCCTGCTGAACACGTACTCTGATGAACACGTACCCTGATGAACACGCACCCTGATTAACACATACCCTGATGAACACGTACCCTGATGAACACGTACCCTGATTACCCTGATGAACAGGTACCCTGATGAACACGTACCCTGATTACCCTGATGAACACGTACCCTGATGAACACGTACCCTGATGAACACGTACCCTGATTACCCTGATTAACACATACCCTGATGAACACGTACCCTGATGAACACGTACCCTGATTACCCTGATGAACACGTACCCTGATGAACACGTACCCTGATGAACACGTACCCTGATGAACACGTACCCTGATGAACACGCACCCTG
Source organism: Oncorhynchus nerka (assembly GCF_034236695.1). NCBI lineage: Eukaryota > Metazoa > Chordata > Actinopteri > Salmoniformes > Salmonidae > Oncorhynchus > Oncorhynchus nerka. The sequence continues at coordinate 112,548 of NW_027039905.1, read as the reverse complement.
ATGAACACGTACCCTGATGAACACGTACCCTGCTGAACACGTACTCTGATGAACACGTACCCTGATGAACACGCACCCTGATTAACACATACCCTGATGAACACGTACCCTGATGAACACGTACCCTGATTACCCTGATGAACAGGTACCCTGATGAACACGTACCCTGATGAACACGTACCCTGATGAACACGCACCCTGATGAACACGTACCCTGATGAACACGTACCCTGATGAACACGTACCCTGATGAACATGTACCCTGATGAACACGTACCCTGATGAACACGTACCCTGATGAACATGTACCCTGATGAACACGTACCCTGATTACCCTGATGAACACGTACCCTGATGAACACGTACCCTGATGAACACATACCCTGATGAACACGTACCCTGATTACCCTGATGAACACGTACCCTGATGAACACATACCCTGATGAACACGTACCCTGATGAACACGTACCCTGATGAACACGTACCCTGATGAACACGTACCTGATGAACACGCACCCTGATGAACACGCACCCTGATGAACACGCACCCTGATGAACACGTACCCTGATGAACACGTACCCTGATGAACACGTACTCTGATGAACACGTATCCTGATGAACACGTACCCTGCTGAACACGTACTCTGATGAACACGTATCCTGATGAACACGCACCCTGATTAACACATACCCTGATGAACACGTACCCTGATGAACACGTACCCTGATTACCCTGATGAACAGGTACCCTGATGAACACATACCCTGATGAACACGTACCCTGATGAACACGCACCCTGATGAACACGTACCCTGATGAACACGTACCCTGATGAACACGTACCCTGATGAACACGTACTCTGATGAACACGTACCCTGATGAACACGCACCCTGATTAACACATACCCTGATGAACACGTACCCTGATGAACACGTACCCTGATTACCCTGATGAACAGGTACCCTGATGAACACGTACCCTGATGAACACGTACCCTGATGAACACGCACCCTGATGAACACGTACCCTGATGAACACGTACCCTGATGAACACGTACCCTGATGAACACGTACCCTGATGAACATGTACCCTGATGAACACGTACCCTGATGAACACGTACCCTGATGAACATGTACCCTGATGAACACGTACCCTGATGAACACGTACCCTGATGAACACGTACCCTGATGAACACGTACCCTGATGAACACGTACCCTGATGAACACGTACCCTGATGAACACGTACCCTGCTGCATTTTGGTTCGATGATTCCTCTTCCTCCGATGAAAGCCGTTACACAAACAAGTCACAACAACAATTATAGCAGAACTCAACAGATGGTTGAATTTAACATGAACTTCATCAGGTCGTATTTCAATAGTGAAAAATGTATGTCTTGCCTGGACTTTGTTAGCATGCTCCCTTTGCCCACACCACTGGGAAAAATATTCAAAGTTAAGTCTTGAATGTAACATGGAAAAAAACATCCCAGAATGAAAATGACTCCGGCAACCCAAAGGTTAACCCAGCTTCAAGTTGCTTTGTCTCTAGCGCTCCGGCCACTCAAGAAATGGTCTGATCAAGTTAAATGTATTCCTAGGTTGGAAACAGAGGGAAATATAGTCTCACCTTTTACATTGAGAGATGTACTATTCTTTGCCTTGTCTCCTAATCACCATCCACTCAATACAGACCTGGCAACAAATCTGAAAGCTGGTAACTGGGAAGTGTATTGTCATACCTCAACACAAATATTTAGAAAATAACTCCCTACCTTTGGAAGGAAACCTATTATTTTGGTCTAAGTAAGGAATTCAGACATTTTCAGACATAATGAATGATGAAGGTTGAATATCCTTTCATGACAAAAAAAGATTTGTCACTTAAAAAATATATATGTGCAGTGAAGAACCGCTGTGCACACTTATGGAGTTCCATGGGGTCAACCACTCCCACTGACCATGGGGTCAACCATTCCCACTGACCATGGGGTCAACCATTCCCACTGACCATGGGGTCAACCACTCCCACTGACCATGGGGTCAGCCACTCCCACTGACCATGGGGTCAACCACTCCCACTGACCATGGGGTCAACCACTCCCACTGACCATGGGGTCAACCACTCCCACTTCAACCACTCACAGAGTTGTAGTCAGAACACATTTGGAGGTTTTGTATCCAATCTACAGTACCAGTCAAAAGTTTGGACACACCTACTCATTCAAGGGTTTTTCTTTATTTTGGACTATTTTCTACATCGTAGAATAATAGTGAAGACATCAAAACTATGAAATAACACATATGGAATCATGTAGGAACCAAAAAATGTGTTATATATTATATATATACAATAGTATAAAATATATATATTTTTTAGGAAAAGCTGAAATGTATTGAGTCAATAAGTACTCAACCCTTTGCCATAACAAGCCTAAATAAGTTCAGTAGTGACAATTTGGTAACAAATCACATAATAAGTTGCATGGACTCACTCTGTGTGCAGAAATAGTGTTTAACATGATAAATGACTACCCTATCTCTGTACCCCACAATTACAATTATCTGGAATGTTCAGGGAGGTTTTCCAATAGTTCACAAAGAAGGACACCTACTGGTAGATGTTTTTTTGTAAAGCAGACATTGAAGATCCCGTTTGAGCATGGTGCAGATATTAATTACACTTTGGATGTTGTATCAATACACCCAGTCACTACAAAGATACAGTTGCCCTTCCTAACTCAGTTGCCGGAGAGGAAGGAAACCGGCAATGGCGATTTTAAAACAGTTAAAGAGTTTAATGGCTGTGATAGGATAAAACTGAGGATGGATCAACAGCATTGGAGTTACTCCACAATATTAACCTAGTTGACAGAGTGAAAATATTCCAAAACATGCATCCTGTTTTCAATAAAACACTAAAGTAATATTGCAAATGTGGCAAAGAAATTCACTTTTTGTCCTGAATACAAAGCATGGTGGGTGGGCGGGCGGGCGGGTGGGTGGGTAAGTAGGTAGGCAGGTGAGTAGGTGAGTAGGTAGGCTGAGGAGTTGAAGTCAGAACAAGGAACTATTATCATAAATGATTATTAATCCGTCGAGGGACAGGATACTTGGCATTTTAATGGAATCTTATATTTCTCTTAATGATTTTTTTGCAAATGGTTGTCTGATTATAAGATGATTTAGGCGTTTTATCTTAATAGGATATGAGAAGCTATTAGCTGAATGTCTCTCTGTCAGTCATTCAGTCCGTCTTTCTTTAGAGAGCGAGAGCCCCCTGAAGCTCAGTAATATTGAAACCATTAACAGGGTTTGATGTACATTACACTGTTACAAGACGGACTGCAATGCTCCATGAATAAATATGGCCTTTTATATTGGAGCGCTTTGCCTTGAAGCTCTATGACGGTCCTGATGAGTGGCTGAATAAAGGGATGTCTCTCTTCATCTCCTCCCAGTGATGTCATGACGACTGTAGTTCATCCAATTATTGATGTGTGTCAAAAGGACGTGTTACGTATCCGTGGGAGATTTTATAATTGATGCATGTTATATCTATTCATAAACACGGATAAACCTTGATCTCAGTAAGATGCTGGGTGGTATTCTACACATCACCCCTCAGAAGTAGTGACATCTCCCCTCAGAAGAAGTGAATGAAAAAGCATCTCCCCTCAGAAGAAGTGAATGAAAAGGCATCTCCCCTCAGAAGAAGTGAATGAAAAGGCATCTCCCCTCAGAAGAAGTGAATGAAAAGGCATCTCCCCTCAGATGAAGTGAATGAAAAGGCATCTCCCCTCAGAAGAAGTGAATGAAAAGGCATCTCCCCTCAGAAGAAGTGAATGAAAAGGCATCTCCCCTCAGAAGAAGTGAATGAAAAGGCATCTCCCCTCAGATGAAGTGAATGAAAAGGCATCTCCCCTCAGAAGAAGTGAATGAAAAGGCATCTCCCCTCAGAAGAAGTGACATCTCCCCTCAGAAGAAGTGAATGAAAAGGCATCTCCCCTCAGAAGAAGTGAATGAAAAGGCATCTCCCCTCAGATGAAGTGAATGAAAAGGCATCTCCCCTCATATGAAGTGAATGAAAAGGCATCTCCCCTCAGAAGAAGTGAATGAAAAGGCATCTCCCCTCAGAAGAAGTGACATCTCCCCTCAGAAAAAGTGAATGAAAAGGCATCTCCCCTCAGATGAAGTGAATGAAAAGGCATCTCCCCTCATATGAAGTGAATGAAAAGGCATCTCCCCTCAGAAGAAGTGAATGAAAAGGCATCTCCCCTCAGATGAAGTGAATGAAAAGGCATCTCCCCTCAGAAGAAGTGAATGAAAAGGCATCTCCCCTCAGAAGAAGTGACATCTCCCCTCAGAAGAAGTGAATGAAAAGGCATCTCCCCTCAGAAGAAGTGAATGAAAAGGCATCTCCCCTCAGATGAAGTGAATGAAAAGGCATCTCCCCTCAGAAGAAGTGACATCTCCCCTCAGAAGAAGTGAATGAAAAGGCATCTCCCCTCAGATGAAGTGAATGAAAAGGCATCTCCCCTCAGATGAAGTGAATGAAAAGGCATCTCCCCTCAGAAGAAGTGAATGAAAAGGCATCTCCCCTCAGAAGAAGTGAATGAAAAGGCATCTCCCCTCAGAAGAAGTGAATGAAAAGGCATCTCCCCTCAGAAGAAGTGAATGAAAAGGCATCTCCCCTCAGATGAAGTGAATGAAAAGGCATCTCCCCTCAGATGAAGTGAATGAAAAGGCATCTCCCCTCAGATGAAGTGAATGAAAAGGCATCTCCCCTCAGATGAAATACGTAGGTTGTGTTCTAAATGGTACAGTACGCAATGCACTATGTTTCCTAAATGGCCCAAGGGGCTCTGATCCAAAAAAACTAGTGACCTTCAAAGAGCGATACGGTGCCATTACAGGACACATATCCTGTTATTCTTATTTTACCCCCCTTTTCTCCCTAATTTCATTGTATCCAACTGTTAGTAGCTACTATCTTGTCTCATCGCTACAACTCCCGTACAGGCTCGGGAGAGACGAAGGTCGAAAGCCACGTGTCCTCCGAAACACAACCCAACCAAGCCGCACTGCTTCTTAACACAGTGCGCCTCCAACCCGGAAGCCAGCCGCACCAATGTGTCGGAGGAAACACCGTGCCCCTAGCGACCTGGTCAGCGCGCACTGTGCCCGGCCCGCCACAGGAGTCGCTAGTGCGCGATGAGACAAGGATAGATGCCTACCGGCCAAGCCCTCCCTAACCCAGACGATGCTAGGCCAATTGTGCGTTGCCCCACAAACCTCCCGGTCGCGGCCGGCTGTGACAGAGCCTGGGCTCGAAACCAGAGTCTCTGGTGGCACAGCTAGCGCTGCGATGCAGTGCTCTAGACCACTGCGCCACCGACACATATCCTCTTAGACAAAGTGCAGAAGTGCAACACTGTATCCTTGACTAGGGGATATGACCAATGTCCTGGAGGCTGTCTCAGACTAAAGGTGGCGTAGTCTCCAGCCTGTAGCTCAGGCAGGAAGCTGATGATTCTGCCCTCGGTGAGCAGTTCTAGAGCTGAATCAGTCCTGAACAGCCAATCAAATGGCTTCCCAGATTATTTGCACCCCCTCCTCTTTTAACGCCTCTGCTACTCTCTGTTTATTATCTCTGCATAGTCACTCTAACTCTACCTACATGTACATATTACCTCAATTACCTCGACTAATCTGTGCCTCCGCACATTGACTCTGTACCAGTACCCCCTCCATATAGCCTCCACATTGACTCTGTACCGGTACCCCCTGTATATAGCCTCCACATTGACTCTGTACCGGTACCCCCTCCATATAGCCTCCACATTGACTCTGTACTGGTACCCCCTGTATATAGCCTCCACATTGACTCTGTACCGGTACCCCCTCCATATAGCCTCCACATTGACTCTGTACCGGTACCCCCTGTATATAGCCTCCACATTGACTCTGTACCGGTACCCCCTGTATATAGCCTCCACATTGACTCTGTACCGGTACCCCCTGTATATAGCCTCCACATTGACTCTGTACCGGTACCCCCTGTATATAGCCTCCACATTGACTCTGTACCGGTACCCCCTGTATATAGCCTCCACACTGACTCTGTACCAGTACCCCCTGTATATAGTCTCCACATTGACTCTGTACCGGTACCCCCTGTATATAGCCTCCACATTGACTCTGTACCGGTACCCCCTGTATATAGCCTCCACATTGACTCTGTACCGGTACCCCCTGTATATAGCCTCCACATTGACTCTGTACCGGTACCCCCTGTATATAGCCTCCACATTGACTCTGTACCGGTACCCCCTGTATATAGCCTCCACATTGACTCTGTACCGGTACCCCTGTATATAGTCTCCACATTGACTCTGTACCGGTACCCCTGTATATAACCTCCACATTGACTCTGTACCGGTACCCCCTGTATATAGTCTCCACATTGACTCTGTACCGGTACCCCCTGTATATAGTCTCCACATTGACTCTGTACCGGTACCCCCTGTATATAACCTCCACATTGACTCTGTACCGGTACCCCCTGTATATAGCCTCCACATTGACTCTGTACCGGTACCCCCTGTATATAACCTCCACATTGACTCTGTACCGGTACCCCTGTATATAGTCTCCACATTGACTCTGTACCGGTAACCCCTGTATATAGTCTCCACATTGACTCTGTACCGGTACCCCCTGTATATAACCTCCACATTGACTCTGTACCGGTACCCCCTGTATATAACCTCCACATTGACTCTGTACCGGTACCCCCTGTATATAACCTCCACATTGACTCTGTACCGGTACCCCCCTGTATATAGTCTCCACATTGACTCTGTACCGGTACCCCCTGTATATAGTCTCCACATTGACTCTGTACCGGTACCCCCTGTATATAACCTCCACATTGACTCTGTACCGGTACCCCCTGTATATAACCTCCACATTGACTCTGTACCGGTACCCCCTGTATATAACCTCCACATTGACTCTGTACCGGTACCCCCTGTATATAACCTCCACATTGACTCTGTACCGGTACCCCCTGTATATAGTCTCCATATTGACTCTGTACCGGTACCCCCTGTATATAGTCTCCACATTGACTCTGTACCGGTACCCCCTGTATATAACCTCCACATTGACTCTGTACCGGTACCCCCTGTATATAACCTCCACATTGACTCTGTACCGGTACCCCCTGTATATAACCTCCACATTGACTCTGTACCGGTACCCCCTGTATATAACCTCCACATTGACTCTGTACCGGTACCCCCTGTATATAGTCTCCACATTGACTCTGTACCGGTACCCCCTGTATATAGTCTCCACATTGACTCTGTACCGGTACCCCCTGTATATAACCTCCACATTGACTCTGTACCGGTACCCCCTGTATATAGCCTCCACATTGACTCTGTACCGGTACCCCTGTATATAGTCTCCACATTGACTCTGTACCGGTACCCCCTGTATATAGTCTCCACATTGACTCTGTACCGGTACCCCCTGTATATAGCCTCCACATTGACTCTGTACCGGTACCCCCTGTATATAGCCTCCACATTGACTCTGTACCGGTACCCCCTGTATATAGCCTCCACATTGACTCTGTACCGGTACCCCCTGTATATAGTCTCCACATTGACTCTGTACCGGTACCCCCTGTATATAGCCTCCACATTGACTCTGTACCGGTACCCCCTGTATATAGCCTCCACATTGACTCTGTACCGGTACCCCTGTATATAGCCTCCACATTGACTCTGTACCGGTACCCCTGTATATAGCCTCCACATTGACTCTGTACCGGTACCCCCTGTATATAGTCTCCACATTGACTCTGTACCGGTACCCCCTGTATATAGCCTCCACATTGACTCTGTACCGGTACCCCCTGTATATAGCCTCCACATTGACTCTGTACCGGTACCCCCTGTATATAGTCTCCACATTGACTCTGTACTGGTACCCCCTGTATATAGCCTCCACATTGACTCTGTACCGGTACCCCCTTTATATAGCCTCCACATTGACTCTGTACCGGTACCCCCTGTATATAGCCTCCACATTGACTCTGTACCGGTACCCCCTGTATATAGCCTCCACATTGACTCTGTACCGGTACCCCCTGTATATAGTTTCCACATTGACTCTGTACCGGTACCCCCTGTATATAGCCTCCACATTGACTCTGTACCGGTACCCCCTGTATATAGTCTCCACATTGACTCTGTACCGGTACCCCCTGTATATAGTCTCCACATTGACTCTGTACCGGTACCCCCTGTATAGAGCCTCCACATTGACTCTGTACCGGTACCCCCTGTATATAGCCTCGCTACTGTTATTTTACTGCTGCTCTTTAATAATTATTTGTTATTTATTTGTTGTTTTTTTTACTTCACACTTATTTTTTCTTAAAACTACATAGTTGTTTAAGGCCTTGTAAGTAAGCATTTCACTATAAGGTCTGAATACCTGATGTATTTGGCACATGTGACAAATAAAATTAGATTTGATTTGTCCGCATCCCAAATGACACTTCATTCACCGTATAGGGAACTATTTTTCCAACCATAAGGCTCTGGTCAAAAGTAGTGCACTACGTAGGGAATAGGGCGTCATTGGGGACACAGTCCTAGAGCATGTCTGGCTCTAACCTCCCCGTCTGCTATTAGAGAAGACACGGTCACCCATTGAACCTATACAGCACACTGAAGAATACAGAAACAGCTGATAATGACGAATCCGCTATTCATGCATAGAATCTGACTGTCTGAGAAGCTCTGGGCTCTGTGTTCACTGTCTATATAGGAGACAGTTCTAGAACACTAAGGTTTCATGCATAGAATCTGACTGTCTGAGAAGCTCTGGGCTCTGTGCTCACTGTCTATATAGGAGACAGTTCTAGAACACTAAGGTTTCATGCATAGAATCTGACTGTCTGAGAAGCTCTGGGCTCTGTGTTCACTGTCTATATAGGAGAAAGTTCTAGAACACTAAGGTTTCATGCATAGAATCTGACTGTCTGAGAAGCTCTGGGCTCTGTGTTCACTGTCTATATAGGGGACAGTTCTAGAACACTAAGGTTTCATGCATAGAATCTGACTGTCTGAGAAGCTCAGGGCTCTGTGTTCACTGTCTATATAGGAGACAGTTCTAGAACACTAAGGTTTCATGCATAGAATCTGACTGTCTGAGAAGCTCTGGGCTCTGTGCTCACTGTCTATATAGGAGACAGTTCTAGAACACTAAGGTTTCATGCATAGAATCTGACTGTCTGAGAAGCTCTGGGCTCTGTGTTCACTGTCTATATAGGAGACAGTTCTAGAACACTACGGTTGAGCTGTGATAAAAGGCCTGCACTTCCCAATTCACGTGATAATAATCGCAACAGCAAATCAATAAACTTTCACAACAGTTAAACAAATACTGTTGATGTTGTTGTAAAAAAAAAAAAAAGCTTTTGAAATATCAATAATTGATTGGTACATCTGACTATGGAGAAAGAGACCCTTTACATATGTAAAACTAGGGATCTGATTGGTACATCTGACTATGGAGAAAGAGACCCTTTACATATGTAAAACAAGGGATCTGATTGGTACATCTGACTATGGAGAAAGAGACCCTTTACATATGTAAAACGAGGGATCTGATTGGTACATCTGACTGTGGAGACAGAGACCCTTTACATATGTAAAACGAGGGATCTGATTGGTACATCTGACTGTGGAGACAGAGACCCTTTACATATGTAAAACGAGGGATCTGATTGGTACATCTGACTGTGGAGACAGAGACCCTTTACATATGTAAAACGAGGGATCTGATTGGTACATCTGACTATGGAGAAAGAGACCCTTTACATATGTAAAACAAGGGATCTGATTGGTACATCTGACTATGGAGAAAGAGACCCTTTACATATGTAAAACGAGGGATCTGATTGGTACATCTGAGAACTGATACCCAGAGTGGAGACTTGACAGTGGAGGAAGAGACCCTTTACATATGTAAAACAAGGGATCTGATTGGTACATCTGAGAACTGAGTGGAGAGTTGACTGTGGAGACAGAGACCCTTTACATATGTAAAACGAGGGATCTGATTGGTACATCTGAGAGCTGATACACAGAGTGGAGAGTTGACTGTGGAGAAAGAGACCCTTTACATATGTAAAACGAGGGATCTGATTGGTACATCTGAGAACTCATACATAGAGTGGAGACTTGACAGTGGAGAAAGAGACCCTTTACATATGTAAAACGAGGGATCTGATTGGTACATCTGAGAACTGAGTGGAGACTTGACAGTGGAGAAAGAGACCCTTTACATATGTAAAACGAGGGATCTGATTGGTACATCTGAGAACTGAGTGGAGACTTGACAGTGGAGGAAGAGACCCTTTACATATGTAAAACGAGGGATCTGATTGGTACATCTGAGAGCTGAGTGGAGAGTTGACTGTGGAGACAGAGACCGTTTACATATGTAAAACGAGGGATCTGATTGGTACATCTGAGAACTCATACCCAGAGTGGAGAGTTGACTGTGGAGACAGAGACCCTTTACATATGTAAAACGAGGGATCTGATTGGTACATCTGAGAACTGATACCCAGAGTGGAGAGTTGACTGTGGAGACAGAGACCCTTTACATATGTAAAACGAGGGATCTGATTGGTACATCTGAGAACTGATACCCAGAGTGGAGAGTTGACTGTGGAGACAGAGACCCTTTACATATGTAAAACGAGGGATCTGATTGGTACATCTGAGAGCTGATACACAGAGTGGAGAGTTGACTGTGGAGACAGAGACCCTTTACATATGTAAAACGAGGGATCTGATTGGTACATCTGAGAACTGATACCCAGAGTGGAGAGTTGACTGTGGAGACAGAGACCCTTTACATATGTAAAACGAGGGATCTAATTGTTTACTGTGTGTGTTTGTTACCGTTATCTCTCCCTGTGCTGCAGTTCAACCCTGTTGGGAGAGTCAACATGTTGTGACCGGGTTTAAGACTGTCCGACACACATCTATGTGTCTCTTCAGTCAAGTCTATTATTAACTGTCCAGTATTTACAAACCTACTTTTATCCCCCTGTCTTTTAGCTCCCTTGTTTTTAAAACAACGTAAACAGATTCAACTCAGAATGGAGCTGAAGAAATATAAAATATATAATATAAAATACAAAAGGAAATAAAAAATAAGTGTTGAGTTTTCAAGAATAGATAAAGTAAATAATATATATATATATATATACATGCAGATCTTACATTGATTCTTAGATGATTTCATCAGACATCAGGGTTTTTGTCCTCTGACAACAACCCTTGTGATTCCATAAACTTAAAGAGCGAACCCTGTTTTTAGTACAACATAAATACAACAGTTTGGTTCAACCACAGGATGAAAGACAAACAGCCCCTCTGAACATTGAATGTAAGGCCTATGTGCTCACATCCTTCAGATGAGCATCAGTGACACGGAGAAGAAGAAAGGCTTCTAGTTGCCAACAACATGTATGTACTGTAGTCTACGTCCTTAATGCTTTTTATTATCCTGTTTCATAACAAAAACAGAAAGAAAGAAAGATGGAGAGAGAGAGTGTGTGCACGCGTGCAAGAGAGAGAGAAAGTAAGGCAGAGAGAGAGACAGAGAGAACAAAAGAAAGAGAGACAGAGAGAACAAGGGAAAGAGAGAGAGAGAAAGAAAGAGAGAGAGAGGGAGAGAGAGAGGAAGACAAAGAGAACGATAGAACAAGGCACAGAGAGAATGGAAGACAGAGACAGAGAGACAGAGAGACAGAGAGCAGGAGAGAGGGGCAGGAGAGAGAGAAAGAAAGAGAGAGAGAGAGTAAGACAAAGAGAAATATAGAACGAGAGACAGAGAGACAGAGAGACAGAGAAAGACAGAGAGACAGAGAGACCGGTAGACAGAGAGACAGAGAGACAGAGAGAACCGTAGACAGAGAGAAAGAAAGACAGAGAGACAGAGAGACAGAGAGAACGGTAGACAGAGAGAAAGAAAGACAGAGAGACAGAGAGACAGAGAGAACGGTAGACAGAGAGAAAGAAAGACAGAGAGACAGAGAGAACGGTAGACAGAGAGACAGAGAGACAGAGAGAACCGTAGACAGAGAGAAAGAAAGACAGAGAGACAGAGAGAACGGTAGACAGAGAGAAAGAAAGACAGAGAGACAGAGAGACAGAGAGAACGGTAGACAGAGAGAAAGAAAGACAGAGAGACAGAGAGAACGGTAGACAGAGAGACAGAGAGACAGAGAGAACCGTAGACAGAGAGAAAGAAAGACAGAGAGACAGAGAGAACGGTAGACAGAGAGAAAGAAAGACAGAGAGACAGAGAAAGACAGAGAGACAGAGAGAACGGTAGACAGAGAGACAGAGAGACAGAGAGACTGGTAGACAGAGAGACAGAGAGAGACAGAGAGACAGAGAGACTGGTAGACAGAGAGACAGAGAGACAGAGAGACAGAGAGAACCGTAGACAGAGAGACAGAGAGAACGGTAGACAGAGAGACAGAGAGACAGAGAGACTGGTAGACAGAGAGACAGAGAGAGACAGAGAGACAGAGAGAACCGTAGACAGAGAGACAGAGAGAACGGTAGACAGAGAGAAAGAAAGACAGAGAGACAGAGAAAGACAGAGAGACAGAGAGACTGGTAGACAGAGAGACAGAGAGACAGAGAGAACGGTAGACAGAGAGACAGAGAAAGACAGAGAGACAGAGAGACTGGTAGACAGAGAGACAGAGAGAGACAGAGAGACAGAGAGAACCGTAGACAGAGACAGAGAGAGACAGAGAGAAAGAAGGACAGAGAAACAGAGTGCTTCGTGGGAGTGGAAGGGACCTAAACTCTGAACAGATTTGAACATGTGCAGAAACAGAATATATGCAGACTTTAATCTCTATCTATAATGCATGGTAAATTATATATTTTTATTTAACCTTTATTTAACTAGACAAGTCAGTTAAAGAACAAATTCTTATTTACACTGATGGCCTACCAAAAGGCAAAAGGACTCCTGCGGAGACAGGGGGCTGGGATAAAAAATATATTTAAAAATATATATTAAAATTTAAAAATATATATATATATCCCTCTAAGAGGAGAAGTAGAGGATCCATCCCTCTAAGAGGAGAAGTACAGGATCCATCCCTCTAAGAGGATCCATCCCTCTAAGAGGAGAAGTAGAGGCTCCATCCCTCTAAGAGGAGAAGTAGAGGCTCCATCCCTCTAAGAGGAGAAGTAGAGGCTCCATCCCTCTAAGAGGAGAAGTAGAGGATCCATCCCTCTAAGAGGATCCATCTCTCTAAGAGGAGAAGTAGAGGCTCCATCCCTCTAAGAGGAGAAGTAGAGGATCCATCCCTCTAAGAGGAGAAGTAGAGGATCCATACCTCTAAGAGGATCCATCCCTCTAAGAGGAGAAGTAGAGGATCCATCCCTCTAAGAGGAGAAGTAGAGGATCCATCCCTCTAAGAGGAGAAGTAGAGGCTCCATCCCTCTCCGAGGAGAAGTAGAGGATACATCCCTCTAAGAGGAGAAGTAGAGGACCATCCCTCTAAGAGGAGAAGTAGAGGATCCATCCCTCTAAGAGGAGAAGTAGAGGATTCATCCCTCTAAGAGGATCCATCTCTCTAAGAGGAGAAGTAGAGGCTCCATCCCTCTAAGAGGAGAAGTAGAGGATCCATCCCTCTAAGAGGAGAAGTAGAGGATCCATCCCTCTAAGAGGAGAAGTAGAAGATCCATCCCTCTAAGAGGAGAAGTAGAGGATCCATCCCTCTAAGAGGAGAAGTAGAGGATCCATCCCTCTAAGAGGAGAAGTAGAGGATCCATCCCTCTAAGAGGATCCATACCTCTAAGAGGAGAAGTAGAGGATCCATCCCTCTAAGAGGATCCATACCTCTAAGAGGAGAAGTAGAGGATCCATCCCTCTAAGAAGAGAAGTAGAGGATCCATCCCTCTAAGAGGAGAAGTAGAGGCTCCATCCCTCTAACAGGAGAAGTTAAAGATATGATGACAGTCCCTCTATCCACCCCTGAGTTAATGATGACAGTATCCCTCTATCCACCCCTGAGTTAATGATGACAGTATCCCTCTATCCACCCCTGAGTTAATGATGACAGTACCCCTCTATCCACCCCTGAGTTAATGATGACAGTACCCCTATCCACCCCTGAGTTAATGATGACAGTACCCCTCTATCCACCCCTGAGTTAATGATGACAGTATCCTTCTATCCACCCCTGAGTTAATGATGACAGTACCCCTCTATCCACCCCTGAGTTAATGATGACAGTACCCCTCTATCCACCCCTGAGTTAATGATGACAGTATCCCTCTATCCCTCTCTGTGTTAATGATGACAGTACCCCTCTCTCCACCCCTGAGTTAATGATGACAGTACCCCTCTCTCCACCCCTGAGTTAATGATGACAGTACCCCTCTCTCCACCCCTGAGTTAATGATGACAGTACCCCTCTATCCACCCCTGAGTTAATGATGACAGTACCCCTCTCTCCACCCCTGAGTTAATGATGACAGTATCCCTCTATCCACCCCTGAGTTAATGATGACAGTACCCCTCTATCCACCCCTGAGTTAATGATGACAGTACCCCTCTCTGAGTTAATGATGACAGTACCCCTCTCTGAGTTAATGATGACAGTACCCCTCTCTGAGTTAATGATGACAGTACCCCTCTCTCCACCCCTGAGTTAATGATGACAGTACCCCTCTATCCACCCCTGAGTTAATGATGACAGTACCCCTCTCTCCACCCCTGAGTTAATGATGACAGTATCCCTCTATCCACCCCTGAGTTAATGATGACAGTACCCCTCTATCCACCCCTGAGTTAATGATGACAGTACCCCTCTCAGAGTTAATGATGACAGTACCCCTCTCTGAGTTAATGATGACAGTACCCCTCTATCCACCCCTGTTTTAATGATGACAGTATCCCTCTATCCCTCTCTGTGTTAATGATGACAGTATCCCTCTATCCCTCTCTGTGTTAATGATGACAGTACCCCTCTCTCCACCCCTGAGTTAATGATGACAGTACCCCTCTATCCACCCCTGAGTTAATGATGACAGTACCCCTCTCTCCACCCCTGAGTTAATGATGACAGTACCCCTCTCTGAGTTAATGATGACAGTACCCCTCTCTGAGTTAATGATGACAGTACCCCTCTATCCACCCCTGAGTTAATGATGACAGTATCCCTCTCTCCACCCCTGAGTTAATGATGACAGTATCCCTCTATCCACCCCTGAGTTAATGATGACAGTATCCCTCTATCCACCCCTGAGTTAATGATGACAGTATCCCTCTATCCACCCCTGAGTTAATGATGACAGTACCCCTCTATCCACCCCTGAGTTAATGATGACAGTATCCCTCTATCCCTCTCTGTGTTAATGATGACAGTACCCCTCTCTCCACCCCTGAGTTAATGATGACAGTACCCCTCTCTCCACCCCTGAGTTAATGATGACAGTACCCCTCTCTCCACCCCTGAGTTAATGATGACAGTACCCCTCTATCCACCCCTGAGTTAATGATGACAGTACCCCTCTCTCCACCCCTGAGTTAATGATGACAGTATCCCTCTATCCACCCCTGAGTTAATGATGACAGTACCCCTCTATCCACCCCTGAGTTAATGATGACAGTACCCCTCTCTGAGTTAATGATGACAGTACCCTCTCTGAGTTAATGATGACAGTACCCCTCTCTGAGTTAATGATGACAGTACCCCTCTCTCCACCCCTGAGTTAATGATGACAGTACCCCTCTATCCACCCCTGAGTTAATGATGACAGTACCCCTCTCTCCACCCCTGAGTTAATGATGACAGTATCCCTCTATCCACCCCTGAGTTAATGATGACAGTACCCCTCTATCCACCCCTGAGTTAATGATGACAGTACCCCTCTCTGAGTTAATGATGACAGTACCCCTCTCTGAGTTAATGATGACAGTACCCCTCTATCCAACCCTGTTTTAATGAT
Source organism: Oncorhynchus nerka (assembly GCF_034236695.1). Lineage (NCBI taxonomy): Eukaryota > Metazoa > Chordata > Actinopteri > Salmoniformes > Salmonidae > Oncorhynchus > Oncorhynchus nerka. The sequence goes on along the minus strand of NW_027039905.1, from coordinate 96,457 downwards.
GACAGTATCCCTCTATCCCTCTCTGTGTTAATGATGACAGTATCCCTCTATCCCTCTCTGTGTTAATGATGACAGTACCCCTCTCTCCACCCCTGAGTTAATGATGACAGTACCCCTCTATCCACCCCTGAGTTAATGATGACAGTACCCCTCTCTCCACCCCTGAGTTAATGATGACAGTACCCCTCTATCCACCCCTGAGTTAATGATGACAGTACCCCTCTATCCCTCTCTGTGTTAATGATGACAGTACCCCTCTATCCACCCCTGAGTTAATGATGACAGTACCCCTCTCTCCACCCCTGAGTTAATGATGACAGTACCCCTCTCTCCACCCCTGAGTTAATGATGACAGTATCCCTCTATCCACCCCTGAGTTAATGATGACAGTATCCCTCTATCCACCCCTGAGTTAATGATGACAGTACCCCTCTCTCCACCCCTGAGTTAATGATGACAGTACCCGTCTCTCCACCCCTGAGTTAATGATGACAGTATCCCTCTCTCCACCCCTGAGTTAATGATGACAGTATCCCTCTATCCACCCCTGAGTTAATGATGACAGTACCCCTCTCTCCACCCCTGAGTTAATAATGACAGTACCCCTCTATCCACCCCTGAGTTAATAATAATAGGATCCCTCTATCCACCCCTGAGTTAATGATGACAGTATCCCTCTATCCCTCTCTGAGTTAATGATGACAGTACCCCTCTCTGAGTTAATGATGACAGTATCCCTCTATCCATCTCTGTGTTAATGATGACAGTACCCCTCTCTGAGTTAATGATGACAGTACCCCTCTCTGTGTTAATGATGACAGTATCCCTCTATCCCTCTCTGTGTTAATGATGACAGTACCCCTCTCTGAGTTAATGATGACAGTACCCCTCTCTGTGTTAATGATGACAGTATCCCTCTATCCCTCTCTGTGTTAATGATGACAGTACCCCTCTCTCCACCCCTGAGTTAATGATGACAGTACCCCTCTCTCCACCCCTGAGTTAATGATGACAGTACCCCTCTCTCCACCCCTGAGTTAATGATGAGAGTACCCCTCTATCCACCCCTGAGTTAATGATGACAGTACCCTCTCTCCACCCCTGAGTTAATGATGACAGTATCCCTCTATCCGCCCCTGAGTTAATGATGACAGTACCCCTTTATCCACCCCTGAGTTAATGATGACAGTACCCCTCTCTGAGTTAATGATGACAGTACCCCTCTCTGAGTTAATGATGACAGTACCCCTCTATCCACCCCTGAGTTAATGATGACAGTACCCCTCTCTCCACCCCTGAGTTAATGATGACAGTATCCCTCTATCCACCCCTGAGTTAATGATGACAGTATCCCTCTATCCACCCCTGAGTTAATGATGACAGTACCCCTCTATCCACCCCTGAGTTAATGATGACAGTATCCCTCTATCCCTCTCTGTGTTAATGATGACAGTACCCCTCTCTGAGTTAATGATGACACTACCCCTCTCTGAGTTAATGATGACAGTACCCCTCTATCCACCCCTGAGTTAATGATGACAGTATCCCTCTCTCCACCCCTGAGTTAATGATGACAGTATCCCTCTCTCCACCCCTGAGTTAATGATGACAGTATCCCTCTATCCACCCCTGAGTTAATGATGACAGTACCCCTCTATCCACCCCTGAGTTAATGATGACAGTATCCCTCTATCCCTCTCTGTGTTAATGATGACAGTATCCCTCTATCCCTCTGTGTTAATGATGACAGTATCCCTCTATCCCTCTCTGAGTTAATGATGACAGTACCCCTCTCTCCACCCCTGAGTTAATGATGACAGTCCCCTCTCCCACCCCTGAGTTAATGATGACAGTATCCCTCTATCCACCCCTGAGTTAATGATGACAGTATCCCTCTACCCCTCTGTGTTAATGATGACAGTAACCCCTGAGTTAATGATGACAGTACCCCTCTCTCCACCCCTGAGTTAATGATGACAGTATCCCTCTATCCCTCTCTGTGTTAATGATGACAGTACCCCTCTCTCCACCCCTGAGTTAATGATGACAGTACCCCTCTCTCCACCCCTGAGTTAATGATGACAGTATCCCTCTATCCCTCTCTGTGTTAATGATGACAGTATCCCTCTATCCCTCTCTGAGTTAATGATGACAGTACCCCTCTCTCCACCCCTGAGTTAATGATGACAGTACCCCTCTCTCCACCCCTGAGTTAATGATGACAGTACCCTCTATCCACCCCTGAGTTAATGATGACAGTATCCCTCTATCCACCCCTGAGTTAATGATGACAGTACCCCTCTCTCCACCCCTGAGTTAATGATGACAGTACCCGTCTCTCCACCCCTGAGTTAATGATGACAGTATCCCTCTCTCCACCCCTGAGTTAATGATGACAGTATCCCTCTATCCACCCCTGAGTTAATGATGACAGTACCCCTCTCTCCACCCCTGAGTTAATAATGACAGTACCCCTCTATCCACCCCTGAGTTAATAATAATAGGATCCCTCTATCCACCCCTGAGTTAATGATGACAGTATCCCTCTATCCCTCTCTGAGTTAATGATGACAGTACCCCTCTCTGAGTTAATGATGACAGTATCCCTCTATCCATCTCTGTGTTAATGATGACAGTACCCCTCTCTGAGTTAATGATGACAGTACCCCTCTCTGTGTTAATGATGACAGTATCCCTCTATCCCTCTCTGTGTTAATGATGACAGTACCCCTCTCTGAGTTAATGATGACAGTACCCCTCTCTGTGTTAATGATGACAGTATCCCTCTATCCCTCTCTGTGTTAATGATGACAGTACCCCTCTCTCCACCCCTGAGTTAATGATGACAGTACCCCTCTCTCCACCCCTGAGTTAATGATGACAGTACCCCTCTCTCCACCCCTGAGTTAATGATGAGAGTACCCCTCTATCCACCCCTGAGTTAATGATGACAGTACCCCTCTCTCCACCCCTGAGTTAATGATGACAGTATCCCTCTATCCGCCCCTGAGTTAATGATGACAGTACCCCTTTATCCACCCCTGAGTTAATGATGACAGTACCCCTCTCTGAGTTAATGATGACAGTACCCCTCTCTGAGTTAATGATGACAGTACCCCTCTATCCACCCCTGAGTTAATGATGACAGTACCCCTCTCTCCACCCCTGAGTTAATGATGACAGTATCCCTCTATCCACCCCTGAGTTAATGATGACAGTATCCCTCTATCCACCCCTGAGTTAATGATGACAGTACCCCTCTATCCACCCCTGAGTTAATGATGACAGTATCCCTCTATCCCTCTCTGTGTTAATGATGACAGTACCCCTCTCTGAGTTAATGATGACACTACCCCTCTCTGAGTTAATGATGACAGTACCCCTCTATCCACCCCTGAGTTAATGATGACAGTATCCCTCTCTCCACCCCTGAGTTAATGATGACAGTATCCCTCTCTCCACCCCTGAGTTAATGATGACAGTATCCCTCTATCCACCCCTGAGTTAATGATGACAGTACCCCTCTATCCACCCCTGAGTTAATGATGACAGTATCCCTCTATCCCTCTCTGTGTTAATGATGACAGTATCCCTCTATCCCTCTCTGTGTTAATGATGACAGTATCCCTCTATCCCTCTCTGAGTTAATGATGACAGTACCCCTCTCTCCACCCCTGAGTTAATGATGACAGTACCCCTCTCTCCACCCCTGAGTTAATGATGACAGTATCCCTCTATCCACCCCTGAGTTAATGATGACAGTATCCCTCTATCCCTCTCTGTGTTAATGATGACAGTACCCCTCTCTCCACCCCTGAGTTAATGATGACAGTACCCCTCTCTCCACCCCTGAGTTAATGATGACAGTATCCCTCTATCCCTCTCTGTGTTAATGATGACAGTACCCCTCTCTCCACCCCTGAGTTAATGATGACAGTACCCCTCTCTCCACCCCTGAGTTAATGATGACAGTATCCCTCTATCCCTCTCTGTGTTAATGATGACAGTATCCCTCTATCCCTCTCTGAGTTAATGATGACAGTACCCCTCTCTCCACCCCTGAGTTAATGATGACAGTACCCCTCTCTCCACCCCTGAGTTAATGATGACAGTACCCCTCTATCCACCCCTGAGTTAATGATGACAGTATCCCTCTATCCACCCCTGAGTTAATGATGACAGTACCCCTCTATCCACCCCAGAGTTAATGATGACAGTATCCCTCTATCCCTCACTGTGTTAATGATGACAGTACCCTTCTCTCCACCCCTGAGTTAATGATGACAGTACCCCTCTATCCACCCCTGAGTTAATGATGACAGTATCCCTCTATCCCTCTCTGAGTTAATGATGACAGTACCCCTCTCTCCACCCCTGAGTTAATGATGACAGTACCCCTCTCTCCACCCCTGAGTTAATGATGACAGTATCCCTCTATCCACCCCTGAGTTAATGATGACAGTACCCCTCTCTGAGTTAATGATGACAGTACCCTCTCTGAGTTAATGATGACAGTACCCCTCTCTGAGTTAATGATGACAGTACCCCTCTCTCCACCCCTGAGTTAATGATGACAGTACCCCTCTATCCACCCCTGAGTTAATGATGACAGTACCCCTCTCTCCACCCCTGAGTTAATGATGACAGTATCCCTCTATCCACCCCTGAGTTAATGATGACAGTACCCCTCTATCCACCCCTGAGTTAATGATGACAGTACCCCTCTCTGAGTTAATGATGACAGTACCCCTCTCTGAGTTAATGATGACAGTACCCCTCTATCCAACCCTGTTTTAATGATGACAGTATCCCTCTATCCCTCTCTGTGTTAATGATGACAGTATCCCTCTATCCCTCTCTGTGTTAATGATGACAGTACCCCTCTCTCCACCCCTGAGTTAATGATGACAGTACCCCTCTATCCACCCCTGAGTTAATGATGACAGTACCCCTCTCTCCACCCCTGAGTTAATGATGACAGTACCCCTCTATAAACCCCTGAGTTAATGATGACAGTACCCCTCTATCCCTCTCTGTGTTAATGATGACAGTACCCCTCTATCCACCCCTGAGTTAATGATGACAGTACCCCTCTCTCCACCCCTGAGTTAATGATGACAGTACCCCTCTCTCCACCCCTGAGTTAATGATGACAGTATCCCTCTATCCACCCCTGAGTTAATGATGACAGTATCCCTCTATCCACCCCTGAGTTAATGATGACAGTACCCCTCTCTCCACCCCTGAGTTAATGATGACAGTACCCCTCTCTCCACCCCTGAGTTAATGATGACAGTATCCCTCTCTCCACCCCTGAGTTAATGATGACAGTATCCCTCTATCCACCCCTGAGTTAATAATGACAGTACCCCTCTATCCACCCCTGAGTTAATAATAATAGGATCCCTCTATCCACCCCTGAGTTAATGATGACAGTATCCCTCTATCCCTCTCTGAGTTAATGATGACAGTACCCCTCTCTGAGTTAATGATGACAGTATCCCTCTATCCATCTCTGTGTTAATGATGACAGTACCCCTCTCTGAGTTAATGATGACAGTACCCCTCTCTGTGTTAATGATGACAGTATCCCTCTATCCCTCTCTGTGTTAATGATGACAGTACCCCTCTCTGAGTTAATGATGACAGTACCCCTCTCTGTGTTAATGATGACAGTATCCCTCTATCCCTCTCTGTGTTAATGATGACAGTACCCCTCTCTCCACCCCTGAGTTAATGATGACAGTACCCCTCTCTCCACCCCTGAGTTAATGATGACAGTACCCCTCTCTCCACCCCTGAGTTAATGATGAGAGTACCCCTCTATCCACCCCTGAGTTAATGATGACAGTACCCCTCTCTCCACCCCTGAGTTAATGATGACAGTATCCCTCTATCCACCCCTGAGTTAATGATGACAGTACCCCTTTATCCACCCCTGAGTTAATGATGACAGTACCCCTCTCTGAGTTAATGATGACAGTACCCCTCTATCCACCCCTGAGTTAATGATGACAGTACCCCTCTCTCCACCCCGAGTTAATGATGACAGTATCCCTCTATCCACCCCTGAGTTAATGATGACAGTATCCCTCTATCCACCCCTGAGTTAATGATGACAGTACCCCTCTATCCACCCCTGAGTTAATGATGACAGTATCCCTCTATCCCTCTCTGTGTTAATGATGACAGTACCCCTCTCTGAGTTAATGATGACACTACCCCTCTCTGAGTTAATGATGACAGTACCCCTCTATCCACCCCTGAGTTAATGATGACAGTATCCCTCTCTCCACCCCTGAGTTAATGATGACAGTATCCCTCTCTCCACCCCTGAGTTAATGATGACAGTATCCCTCTATCCACCCCTGAGTTAATGATGACAGTACCCCTCTATCCACCCCTGAGTTAATGATGACAGTATCCCTCTATCCCTCTCTGTGTTAATGATGACAGTATCCCTCTATCCCTCTCTGTGTTAATGATGACAGTATCCCTCTATCCCTCTCTGTGTTAATGATGACAGTATCCCTCTATCCCTCTCTGTGTTAATGATGACAGTACCCCTCTCTCCACCCCTGAGTTAATGATGACAGTACCCCTCTCTCCACCCCTGAGTTAATGATGACAGTACCCCTCTATCCCTCTCTGAGTTAATGATGACAGTATCCCTCTATCCCTCTCTGTGTTAATGATGACAGTACCCCTCTCTCCACCCCTGAGTTAATGATGACAGTACCCCTCTCTCCACCCCTGAGTTAATGATGACAGTATCCCTCTATCCCTCTCTGAGTTAATGATGACAGTACCCCTCTCTCCACCCCTGAGTTAATGATGACAGTACCCATCTCTCCACCCCTGAGTTAATGATGACAGTACCCCTCTATCCACCCCTGAGTTAATGATGACAGTATCCCTCTATCCACCCCTGAGTTAATGATGACAGTATCCCTCTATCCACCCCTGAGTTAATGATGACAGTACCCCTCTATCCACCCCTGAGTTAATGATGACAGTATCCCTCTATCCACCCCTGAGTTAATGATGACAGTATCCCTCTATCCACCCCTGAGTTAATGATGACAGTACCCCTCTATCCACCCCTGAGTTAATGATGACAGTATCCCTCTATCCCTCTCTGTGTTAATGATGACAGTATCCCTCTATCCCTCTCTGAGTTAATGATGACAGTACCCCTCTCTCCACCCCTGAGTTAATGATGACAGTACCCCTCTCTCCACCCCTGAGTTAATGATGACAGTACCCCTCTATCCACCCCTGAGTTAATGATGACAGTATCCCTCTACCCCTCTCTGAGTTAATAATAATAGGATCCCACAACACATTTTTATTTACAATGACGGGCTACTCCGGCTAAACCCGGACTGCGCTGGGCCAATTGTGTGCCGCCCTATGGGACTCCCAATTACAGCTGGATTTGATGCAGCCTGGATTTGAACCAGGTATTGCAGTGATGCTTCTTGCACTGAGATGCAGTGCCTTAGGCCGCTGCGCCACTCGGAAGCCCAAGAGTGAAGGAAAGGAGGGATGGAGGAACAGAGGGATGGAGGAATGGAGGAATGGAGGGATGGAGGAACGGAGGGATGGAGAAACGGAGGGATGGAGGAATGGAGGGATGGAGGAACGGAGGGATGGAGAAACTGGGGAAGGGAGGAACGGAGAAATGGAGGAATGGACTGATGGAAGGATGGAGGAATGGAGGGATGGACGAACAGCGGAATGGAGGGATGGATTAATGGAGGAAAGGAGGAATGGAGGGATGGAGGGACGGAGGAATGGAGGGGTGGAAGAATGGAGGGGTGGAGGGATGGAGGGACAGAGGACTGGAGGAACGGAGGAACGGAGGGATGGAGGAACGGAGGGATGGAGGAACGGAGGGATGGAGGGATGGAGGAACGGAGGGACAGAGGGACGGAGGAATGAAGGGACAGAGGGACGGAGGAATGAAGGGACAGAGGGATGGAGGGATGGTGGAATGGAGGGATGGAGGAACGGAGTGATTCTGCCTCCTGTGATCTACAGCAGAAATCGATGAAATGGAACCAATCTATGTCCTATAGTCAGGGGCTAACAACATGCCCTCCACAAAGGAAAGGCAAGGAGAGAGAGAGAGAGAGAAGTGGAAGATAGATTTGACTGATTCTTCTCTAAGTAGTTTCAGAATAGTGATTACTTATCAGTAGTAAGTTTAACTACAGAGTCTCGCTATCATTAACGTGTGGCGTAAAGCAGTAGAATGAAGATATGTTTTCTCTCGATGCCCGTTTGAGTCAATATCAACGCTTCGCTGAAGCGCTTCAGGTGGACGAACATCAATCAGGAACCAGATGGATGGTGATCCAGCAGAATAGCCACATCCCAGGGGAAACATCGCTGATGAACAACAACATCTCTATGGCATGAACAGGGTGCTCCCACAGTTACCACGGCAGGTTAAGGACTGACCGCTTCCTTATTTAAACCATTTAAACAATTGATGCTGTTGCTCCGACAACCCTGACAGGTCCTGACCCCTTCTAATGCAGTGGTTTGAGCCAATCACTAATGAATCAACTGAAGGATCATGGCTGTGTTCACCATCTTCACGAACATATATGGAAGATAACCACTCTACCTACGGTGTATCTAATCTAAAGCAAGTTTACCATTCTACCTACGGTGTATCTAGTCTATACGGAAGAGCACCACTCTACCTACGGTGTATCTACTCTATCTGGAAGATCACCACTCTACCTACAGTGTATCTATTCTGTATGGAAGATCACCACTCTACCTACGGTGTATCTACTCTATCTGGAAGATCACTACTCTACCTACAGTGTATCTATTCTATATGGAAGAGCACCACTCTACCTACAGTGTATCTATTCTATATGGAAGAGCACCACTCTACCTACAGTGTATCTATTCTATATGGAAGAGAACCACTCTACCTACGGTGTATCTATTCTATATGGAAGAGAACCACTCTACCTACAGTGTATCTGTTCTATATGGAAGAGCACCACTCTACCTACGGTGTATCTACTCTATCTGAAAGATCAGCACTCTACCTACGGTGTATCTATTCTATATAGAAAATCACTACTCTACCTACGGTGTATCTATCTATATGGAAGATCACCACTCTACCTACAGTGTATCTATTCTATATGAAAGATCACATTTACATTTAACATTTACATTTAAGTCATTTAGCAGACGCTCTTATCCAGAGCGACTTACAAATTGGTGCGTTCACCTTAAGACATCCAGTGGAACAGCCACTTTACAATAGTGCATCTAAATCTTTTAAGGGGGGGGGTGAGAAGGATTACTTTATCCTATCCTAGGTATTCCTGAAAGAGGTGGGGTTTCAGGTGTCTCCGGAAGGTGGTGATTGACTCCGCTGTCCTGGCGTCGTGAGGGAGTTTGTTCCACCATTGGGGGGCCAGAGCAGCGAACAGTTTTGACTGGGCTGCGCGGGAACTGTACTTCCTCAGTGGTAGGGAGGCGAGCAGGCCAGAGGTGGATGAACGCAGTGCCCTTGTTTGGGTGTAGGGCCTGATCAGAGCCTGGAGGTACTGAGGTGCCGTTCCCCTCACAGCTCCGTAGGCAAGCACCATGGTCTTGTAGCGGATGCGAGCTTCAACTGGAAGCCAGTGGAGAGAGCGGAGGAGCGGGGTGACGTGAGTGAACTTGGGAAGGTTGAACACCAGACGGGCTGCAGCGTTCTGGATGAGTTGTAGGGGTTTAATGGCACAGGCAGGGAGCCCAGCCAACAGCGAGTTGCAGTAATCCAGACGGGAGATGACAAGTGCCTGGATTAGGACCTGCTCCGCTTCCTGTGTGAGGCAGGGTCGTACTCTGCGGATGTTGTAGAGCATGAACCTACAGGAACGGGCCACCGCCTTGATGTTAGTTGAGAACGACAGGGTGTTGTCCAGGATCACGCCAAGGTTCTTAGCGCTCTGGGAGGAGGACACAATGGAGTTGTCAACCGTGATGGCGAGATCATGGAACGGGCAGTCCTTCCCCGGGAGGAAGAGCAGCTCCGTCTTGCCGAGGTTCAGCTTGAGGTGGTGATCCGTCATCCACACTGATATGTCTGCCAGACATGCAGAGATGCGATTCGCCACCTGGTCATCAGAAGGGGGAAAGGAGAAGATTAATTGTGTGTCGTCTGCATAGCAATGATAGGAGAGACCATGTGAGGTTATGACAGAGCCAAGTGACTTGGTGTATAGCGAGAATAGGAGAGGGCCTAGAACAGAGCCCTGGGGGACGCCAGTGGTGAGAGCGCGTGGTGAGGAGACAGATTCTCGCCACGCCACCTGGTAGGAGCGACCTGTCAGGTAGGACGCAATCCAAGCGTGGGCCGCGCCGGAGATGCCCAACTCGGACAGGGTGGAGAGGAGGATCTGATGGTTCACATTATCGAAGGCAGCCGATAGGTCTAGAAGGATGAGAGCAGAGGAGAGAGAGTTAGCTTTAGCAGTGCGGAGCGCCTCCGTGATACAGAGAAGAGCAGTCTCAGTTGAATGACTAGTCTTGAAACCTGACTGATTTGGATCAAGAAGGTCATTCTGAGAGAGATAGCGGGAGAGCTGGCCAAGGACGGCACGTTCAAGAGTTTTGGAGAGAAAAGAAAGAAGGGATACTGGTCTGTAGTTGTTGACATCGGAGGGATCGAGTGTAGGTTTTTTCAGAAGGGGTGCAACTCTCGCTCTCTTGAAGACGGAAGGGACGTAGCCAGCGGTCAGGGATGAGTTGATGAGCGAGGTGAGGTAAGGGAGAAGGTCTCCGGAAATGGTCTGGAGAAGAGAGGAGGGGATAGGGTCAAGCGGGCAGGTTGTTGGGCCACCACTCTACCTACAGTGTATCTATTCTATATGGAAGATCACTACTCTACCTACGGTGTATCTATTCTATATGGAAGGTCACTACTCTACCTACAGTGTATCTAATATGTAAATGACATACAGTGCATTCGGAAAGTTCAGACCTCTTGACTTTTTCCACATTTTGTAACGTTACAGAACTGTTCTAAAATGAAATACATTGTTTTTTTTTCCATTCATCAATCTACACACAATACCCCATAATGACAAAGCAAAAACCGGTTTCTAGAAATGTTTGCAATTGTACAAAAATTCTAATCTAAAATATGACATTTACATAAATATTAAAACCCTTTACTCAGCACATTGTTGAAGCACCTTTGGCAGTGATTCCAGCCTTGAGTCTTCTTGGGTACGACGCTACAGGCTTGGAACACCTGTATTTGGGGAGTTTCTCCTAATTCTTCTCTGCAGATCCTCTCAAGCTCTGTCAATTTGGATGGGGGAGTGTCGCTGCACAGCTATTTTCAGGTCTCTCCAGAGATGTTCGATCGGGTTGAAGTCTGTCCTCTGGCTGGGCCACTCAAGGACATTCAGAGACTTGACACGAAGCCACTCGTGCTTTGTTTTGACTTTGTACTTAGGGTTGTTGTTCTGTTGGAAGGTGAACCTTCGCCCCAGCCTGAGCGCTATGGAGCAGGTTTTCATCAAGGATCTCTCTGTACTACCGTCCATTCATCTTTCCCTCGATCCTGACTAGTCTCCCAGTCCCTGCCACTGAAAAACATCCCCACAGCTTGATTGCCACCACCATGCTTCACTGTAGGGATGGTACCAGGTTTCCTCCAGACGTGACGCTTGGCATTCAGGCCAAAGGGTTCAATCTTGGTTTCATCAGACCAGAGAATCTTGTTTCTCATGGTCTGAGAATTTTTCTGTGCCTTTTGGCAAAGTCCAAGCAGGCTTTCATGTGCCTTTTACTGAGGAGTGGCTTCCATCTGGACACTCTACCATAAAGGCCTGATTGGTGGAGTGCTGCAGAGATGGCTGTCCTTCTGGAAGGTTCTCCCATCTCCACAGAGGAACTCTGTAGCTCTGTAAGAGTGACCATCGGGTTCTTGGTCACCTCCCTGACCAAGGCCCTTCTCCCCTGATTAATCAGTTTGGCAGGGTGGCCAGCTCTAGGAAGAGTCTTGGTGGTTCCAAACTTCTTCCATTTAAGAATGACGGAAGCCACTATGTTATTGGGTACCTTCAATGCTGCAGAAATGTGTTGCTACCCTTCCCCAGATCTGTGCCTCGACACAATCCTGTCTCGGAGCTCTTGGACAATTCCTTCGACCTCATGGCTTGGTTTTTGCTCTGACATGCACTAGCAACTATGGGACCTTAAATAGACAGGTGTGTGCCTTTCCAAATCATGTCCAATCAATTGAATTTACCCCAGGTGGACTCCAATCAAGTTGTAGAAACATCTCAAGGATGATCAATGGAAACAGGATGCACCTGAGCTCAATTTCGAGTCTTATAGCAAAGGGTCTGAATAGTTACAGGATGTCAACAAGTTATTTCTGTTTTTTATTTGTAATACATTTCTTTAAACCTGTTTGTTTGCTTTGTCATTATGGGGTATTGTGATGTCATTATGGGGTATTGTGATGTCATTATGGGGTATTGTGATGTCATTATGGGGTATTGTGATGTCATTATGGGGTATTGTGATGTCATTACGGGGTATTGTGATGTCATTATGGGGTATTGTGATGTCATTATGGGGTATTGTGATGTCATTACGGGGTATTGTGATGTCATTGCGGGGTATTGTGATGTCATTATGGGGTATTGTGATGTCATTACGGGGTATTGTGATGTCATTACGGGGTATTGTGATGTCATTATGGGGTATTGTGATGTCATTACGGGGTATTGTGATGTCATTACGGGGTATTGTGATGTCATTATGGGGTATTGTGATGTCATTACGGGGTATTGTGATGTCATTATGGGGTATTGTGATGTCATTATGGGGTATTGTGATGTCATTACGGGGTATTGTGATGTCATTACGGGGTATTGTGATGTCATTATGGGGTATTGTGTGTAGATTGATGAGGAATTTAAAAAAAATCCAAATCCATTTTAGAATAAGGCTGTAACATAACAACATTTAGAAACAGTCTGAATTCTTTCCGAATGCAGTGTATTTGACAGTAAGCAGCAGGGGATTAATAACTGACTAAATCCACAAAACCCTTGAATTTCAGACTACAGACATGAAGAAGCAAACCTTGTTATTAATCATCTCTGTAGTTTTAAGTGACAGTCAGCTCCTACACTCTTTGATAAGAGACTGTCGAACGGCAGAGTAGAATCCCAGTTGGTAAGTGTGAAATATTTATCTTTCATTAGGGTTATCATCTTAGTCCGGTCAGAAACACATGTACCCATCCACCCAGTCAACTCTGACAGTGTCACGGCTGATGGCTTGGTCTTCATTCCAAACTATCCAAACTATCAAAGCCATTTAAGAATAATTGATCATGTCTGAAGTCAAGGTGGGATGTCAGGCTAAGCAGGAGAGGCCCAGACATCCAGAGCTGTCAATAGCCCACATCCCCACTTGCCTTCTCAAACGACCTGCCTTAAATGCATGCAGTGACCCTGTGTGTGAGGTGGGAGCTCATGTACATTAACATTCACCACCAAACAAACCCAGAGTTTCCAGATCCCTGTAGTAGTACTGCCTGACACATTGGAGGGACCAGGGACCAGGGACCAGAGACCAGGGACCAGGGACCATGGACCAGAGACCAGGGACCAGGGACCAGGGACCAGAGACCAGGGACCAGAGACCAGGGACCAGAGACCAGGGACCAGGGACCAGGGACCAGAGACCAGGGACCAGAGACCAGGGACCAGGGACCAGGGACCAGAGACCAGGGACCAGGGACCAGGGACCAGGGACCAGGGACCAGAGACCAGGGACCAGAGACCAGGGACCAGGGACCAGGGACCAGAGACCAGAGACCTGGGACCAGGGACCAGGGACCAGAGACCAGGGACCAGAGACCAGGGACCAGGGACCAGGGACCAGGGACCAGGGACCAGGACTAGGGACCAGAGACCAGAGACCAGGGACCAGGGACCAGGGACCAGGGACCAGGGACCAGAGACCAGGGACCAGGGACCAGAGACCAGGGACCAGGGACCAGAGACCAGAGACCAGGGACCAGGGACCAGGGACCAGGGACCAGAGACCAGAGACCAGGGACCAGGGACCAGGGACCAGGGACCAGGGACCAGAGACCAGGGACCAGGGACCAGAGACCAGGGACCAGGGACCAGGGACCAGAGACCAGGGACCAGGGACCAGGGACCAGAGACCAGGGACCAGGGACCAGGGACCAGGGAGACCAGGGACCAGGGACCAGAGACCAGGGACCAGGGACCAGAGACCAGGGACCAGGGACCAGAGACCAGGGACCAGGGACCAGGGACCAGAGACCAGGGACCAGGGACCAGGGACCAGGGGAGATCTACTATGGATTAGGAACAACATGAAAAAACAGCACGCTCACTTCTCTCTCTCTCTCTCTCTCTCACTTCTCTCTCTCTCTCTGTCTCTCTCTCTCTCTTGCTCTCTCTCTCTCTCTCACTTCTCTCTCTCTCCCTTCTCTCTCTCTCTCACTTCTCTCTCTCACTTCTCTCTCTCTCTCTGTCTCTCTCTCTCCCTCTCTCTCTCTCCCTCTCTCGCTCTCCCTCTCTCTCTCTCTCTCTCACTTCTCTCTCTCTCTCACTTCTCTCTCTCTCTCCCTCTCTCTCTCACTTCTCTCTCTCTCTCACTCTCTCTCTCACTTCTCTCTCTCTCTCTCCCTCTCTCTCTCTCACTTCTCTCTCTCTCCCTCTCTCTCTCTGTCATGCATTCACAGATGAAGTTTAAAAAAAAACAAGATTAACATCTTGACACTGTTGGGGCTGTCATTTTGTTTGCATTGAGGTCAAAGCTGAGGATCAACTGACCAGAGGTACTGTCACTGTAACAGACCTGTGACATATATAAAGAGACATCACTAACATGACCTACCCGTACATCACTAACATGACCTACCCGTACATCACTAACATGACCTACCCGTACATCACTAACATGACCTACCCGTACATCACTAACATGACCTACCCGTACATCACTAACATGACCTACCCGTACATCACTAACTGTACAGTAGCCTAATCTGAGGGAACACGTAGATTTCAACCCATCTATTTATAGAGGCTGGTACATGTCAAAACGGGGACATGACTTTACATACAATGACTAGAACAAGCGTGTGATTTGCTGCTACAGCTTCTACCAGAGCTATGGGCTACCGTATTCATGACCCAGCGCACCACCAGAGAATGACCCTTAACGCCCTCTAAACATGGAGGTTAACTGGCGCTCATGAGGCTAAGGACCGGTCGAGCCTGGTGTCAAGACTTCCTTTTATTATTTCTCTACACTACTCACACCACTCCCAGTTTCATAGCCTCCAAACACCATTGGTCTTTTTTCCTTATGAATACTGTGGCTGCCTGATTCCCTGTGTGTGAATATGAATACTGTGGCTGCCTGATTCCCTGTGTGTGAATATGAATACTGTGGCTGCCTGATTCCCTGTGTGTGAATATGAATACTGTGGCTGCCTGATTCCCTGTGTGTGAATCTGAATACTGTGGCTGCCCTGAGGCTAAGGCTGAATGTTGATAAGGAGATGAATCCCTGAAGAGCCCGTCTCTCGTTCCTCTGCAACCAGCCAAACAGGGCGGGAGAGAAATTTAAGCTTGCCACTTCTCCTGTCCCCCTGTCCCTGTGACAGCTCTGTCATTGATAATGTGCCATCGCCTGCCCTCACGGCACATCCCTCAACCACGGCCTGTGTTAAAGACTCATTTATTAAGAAATGAAGAGGGCTTGTCTCGTCTCTTCACCGTCCAATCTGTCTGGTTGGTCTTTTAATGTTGTCTTCGTAGGATGGTGGCAAGGAGAGTGATTATCAATGAAACATTATTAAACATCACCTCAGGGTGTTTTCTCCTTCTGTCAGTCAGTCACTAGGGTGGATGTCAATCAGATATATCAAAACCCTTATAGGTCACTAGGGTGGATGTCAATCAGATATATCAAAACCCTTATATAGGTCACATGGGTGGATGTCAATCAGATATATCAAAACCCTTATAGGTCACACGGGTGGATATCAATCAGATATTTCAAAACTCTTATAGGTCACATGGGTGGATATCAATCAGATATATCAAAACCCTTATAGGTCACATGGGTGGATGTCAATCAGAAATATCAAAACCCTTAGAGGTCACTAGGGTGGATGTCAATCAGATATATCAAAACCCTTATAGGTCACATGGGTGGATGTCAATCAGATATATCAAAACCCTTATAGGTCACATGGGTGGATGTCAATCAGAAATATCAAAACCCTTAGAGGTCACTAGGGTGGATATCAATCAGATATATCAAAACCCTTATAGGTCACATGGGTGGATCTATTCAGTAATGATAGAGGAGGGGCTATAGAATATTCAGTAGTGATAGAGGAGGGGTTATAGTCTGTTCGGTAGTGATAGAGGAGGGGCTATAGTCTATTCAGTAGTGATAGAGGAGGGGCTATAGTATATTCAGTAGCGATAGAGGAGGGGCTATAGTCTATTCAGTAGTGATAGAGGAGGGGCTATAGTCTATTCAGTAGTGATAGAGGAGGGGCTATAGTATATTCAGTAGCGATAGAGGAGGGGCTATAGTCTATTCAGTAGTGATAGAGGAGGGGCTATAGTCTATTCAGTAGTAATAGAGGAGGAGCTATAGTCTATTCAGTAGTGATAGAGGAGGGGCTATAGACTATTCAGTAGTGATAGAGGAGGGGCTATAGTCTATTCAGTAGTGATAGAGGAGGGGTTATAGACTATTCAGTAGTGATAGAGGAGGGGCTATAGACTATTCAGTAGTGATAGAGGAGGGGCTATAGACTATTCAGTAGTGATAGAGGAGGGGCTATAGACTATTCAGTAGTGATAGAGGAGGGGCTATAGACTATGCAGTAGTGATAGAGGAGGGGCTATAGACTATTCAGTAGTGATAGAGGAGGGGCTATAGACTATTCAGTAGTGATAGAGGAGGGGCTATAGACTATTCAGTAGTGATAGAGGAGGGGCTATAGGCTATTCAGTAGTGATAGAGGAGGGGCTATAGACTATTCAGTAGTGATAGAGGAGGGGCTATAGACTATTCACTAGTGATAGAGGAGGGGCTATAGGCTATTCAGTAGTGATAGAGGAGGGGCTATAGACTATTCAGTAGTGATAGAGGAGGGGCTATAGACTATTCAGTAGTGATAGAGGAGGGGCTATAGACTATGCAGTAGTGATAGAGGAGGGGCTATAGGCTATTCAGTGGTGAGGAAACTGCATGACATGTTTTCTAATAAATCACTCCAAAAAAATATCTGTGACGCAAAATAAATTCAGTTGTTTTTAATTAACTGCCATCATTATTTATTTATTGAACCTTTATTTAACTTTTCAAGTCAATTAAGGACAAATTCTTACCTTACATAACGGCCTACCTAGGCCAAACCCTCCCCTAACCCGAACGACGCTGGGACAAATGTGTGCCGCACCCTATGGGACTCCCGATCACGTCCGCTTGTGATACAGCCCGGAATCAAACCAGGGTCTGTAGTGACGCCTCTAGCACTGAGATGCAGTGCTCTAGTTACTATAACTATTATACCGTAGTAGTAAAGAGATAATGCCTGTATGTATGAGGCTTGGTAATATCATTTGCCACTATTTCACTGTTAATATTGACCGTTTTATGACTTCAAGACCATAATGACAAACATCACACGTCAAGAGAGAAAGAGAGAGGTTTTAGCGTGTGGATTTGACGGAGGAAGGAGCTGTTTCAACCTCCAAGCCTAGTCTGGGGTGAAGAGACGCTAATAAAGGGGAGAAGAAATACATTTAAAATAAAGCCCCACTTAAGTAATCAGGGTGAGGCCTACTGTAACACAGTTTGACTGGGGAAAAGAACAGCCATAGCCTGCTGCTAACACGATAGCCATGCAGCGTGTAGCCTAGCGCTGAAACCAAAGCATAGATGAAGGAACAGCTGTAGTCTGCTGCTAACACGATAGCCATGCAGCATGTAGCCTAGCGCTGAAACCAGCATAGAGGAAGGAACAGCCATAGCCTGCTGCTAACACGATAGCCATGCAGCGTGTAGCCTAGCGCTGAAACCAAAGCATAGATGAAGGAACAGCTGTAGTCTGCTGCTAACAAGATAGCCATGCAGCGTGTAGCCTAGCGCTGAAACCAAAGCATAGATGAAGGAACAGCTGTAGTCTGCTGCTAACACGATAGCCATGCAGCATGTAGCCTAGCGCTGAAACCAGCATAGAGGAAGGAACAGCCGTAGTCTGCTGCTAACACGATAGCCATGCAGCGTGTAGCCTAGCGCTGAAACCAAAGCATAGAGGAAGGAACAGCCGTAGCCTGCTGCTAACACGATAGCCATGCAGCATGTAGCCTAGCGCTGAAACCAGCATAGAGGAAGGAACAGCCATAGCCTGCTGCTAACACGATAGCCATGCATCGTGTAGCCTAGCGCTGAAACCAAAGCATAGATGAAGGAACAGCTGTAGTCTGCTGCTAACACGATAGCCATGCAGCGTGTAGCCTAGCGCTGAAACCAAAGCATAGATGAAGCAACAGCTGTAGTCTGCTGCTAACACGATAGCCATGCAGTGTGTAGCCTAGCGCTGAAACCAAAGCATAGAGGAAGGAACAGCCATAGCCTGCTGCTAACACGATAGCCATGCATCGTGTAGCCTAGCTCTGAAACCAAAGCCTTGAGGAAGGAACAGCCATAGCCTGCTGCTAACAAGATAGCCATGCAGCATGTAGCCTAGCGCTGAAATCAAAGCCTTGAGGAAGGAACAGCCATAGCCTGCTGCTAACACGATAGCCATGCAGCATGTAGCCTAGCGCTGAAACCAGCATAGAGGAAGGAACAGCCATAGCCTGCTGCTAACAAGATAGCCATGCAGCATGTAGCCTAGCGCTGAAATCAAAGCCTTGAGGAAGGAACAGCCATAGCCTGCTGCTAACACAACAGCCATACAGCTTGTAGCCTAGCGTTGAAACCAAACCTCCTAATGTGGTTTTCCTCAGTTAAATTGATTCGTGCATTTGGAAGAGAACATTATCTAATGAATTTACTCTGAATAGAAAGCAATTAAAGAGCCACATCGGCCTGATTAACCCCAAAGTCACCCAACAGACACAATTTATGCACACTTTTAAAATGATTTTCAAGAGGAGCAAGAAAAGTAGAACAGATTGGCTGTCTTTTTGCCCTTCTACTAATCCATACAAATTAATGAACAAAAAGTTAATTTCTGTGATGACCCTATTCTACTTAAACCCTGGATTATGCTGTTTGGTAATATGGTTTATGTCACAATGTTAAAGACTACTCAGGCTTCTTTTATTTATTTTTTCAATGAACTGATTACCTTTCTACTGTTGCCCGATGAAGAAGTCATAAGATTAAGCTAACCTGTCTTTTTTCACATCCCAACAAACTAATCTATGGTTATAAACAGCATTAGCATAGAAACACACCAACAGTCCAAGTTGCTTCATCTTCAAAGTTGTTCTTTGACTGGACGGACCTGATAGTAATGAAATTGCCCTTATTATTTAATTAATAAGCTACTTCTCTTTGTGTTGTGACCTATATTAATCAACTTGTGTTAATAGTTCATCCTCTGTACGAAAGAAGAAAAAAAAAGATTTTAATTTTTAATTGACTTGAGACACTTCCCTGTTTAAATAAACACGTTTTTTCTCTCTCATCTATTGAAAAGCGCTACGTGTAATGAGAAGCCAGGATATGAACTTCTACAGCTCTGCTCTGATTGGTCACACAACATAGGGTTGTTTGTAACAGTACATTTAGTTACCTAGTAACGCGACAGAAAAGGGCCCTGCAGCCAGTAGAAGTGGCTGTGGTTACTAGTCTCTACCACTGTGCAGTTTACCTGTATGTGGATGATGATGCTGGTTGGTTGTGATTGGATAAGAGCAGCTTCTTCAGAGGACAATATAAACGATGTGACTGTATGGTTCTGTCTGTCACGTTCTGACCGTTATTTCCTTTGTTTTGTATTTATTTTAGTATGGTCAGGGCGTGAGTTGGGTGGGCAGTCCATGTTTGTTTTTCTATGATTTGAGTATTTCTATGTTTCGGCCTAGTATGGTTCTCAATCAGAGGCAGGTGTCATTAGTTGTCTCTGATTGAGAATCATACTTAGGTAGCCTGGGTTTCACTGTGTGTTTGTGGGTGATTGTTCCTGTCTTTGTGTTTACACCAGATGGGACTGTTTTAGGTTCTCATGTGTAGTTTCTTTATAAATTAAAGAACATGAATAACCACCACGATGCATTTTGGTCCGCTTCTCCTTCATCACAGGAAAACCCTTACACTGTCTCTGTATAACATTGTCTCTACAGCTTACTGATCATATAGAATGTGAATGATGATAATCAGTGTCTCAACCAGAGATTCCAACCAACCTGTTTTGACTTGCCAGTCATCCACAGATAACCATGGCCTTATCAGCCATTCACAGATAACCATAGCCTTTCCATCCACAGATAAGCATGGCCTTACCAATCATCCACAGATAACCATGGCCTTGTCAGCCATCCACAGATAACCATGGCCTTACCAGCCATCCACAGATAACCATGGCCTTACCAACCATCCACAGATAACCATGGCCTTACCAACCATCCACAGATAACCAAGCCTTGTCAGCCATCCACAGATAACCATGGCCTTGCAATCCACAGATAACCATGTCCTTGTCAGCCATCCACAGATAACCATGGCCTTGCCAGCCATCCACAGATAACCATGGCCTTGCAATCCACATATAACCATGGCCTTGCAATCCATAGATAACCATGTCCTTATCAGCCATCGACAGATAACCATGGCCTTGCCAGTTATTTACAGATTACCAATGCATTGCCAGTTATTTCTAGTTTACCATGGCCTTGTCAGCCATCCACAGATAACCATGGCCTTGCAATCCACAGATTACCATGACCTTGTCAGCCATCCACAGATAACCATGGCCTTGCCTGTCATCCACAGATAACCATGGCCTTGTCAGCCATCCACAGATAACTATGGCCTTGTCAGCCATCCACAGATAACCATAGCCTTTCCATCCACAGATAAGCATGGCCTTACCAGTTATTTACAGATTACCATGGCCTTGTCAGCCATCCACAGATAACCATGGTCTTACCAGCCATCCACAGATAACCATGGCCTTACCAACCATCCACAGATAACCATGGCCTTACCAACCATCCACAGATAACCATGGCCTTGTCAGCCATCCACAGATAACCATGGCCTTGCAATCCACAGATAACCATGTCCTTGTCAGCCATCCACAGATAACCATGGCCTTGCCAGCCATCCACAGATAACCATGGCCTTGCAATCCACATATAACCATGGCCTTGCAATCCATAGATAACCATGTCCTTATCAGCCATCCACAGATAACCATGGCCTTGCAATCCACATATAATCATGGCCTTGTCATCCATCCACAGATAACCATGGCCTTGCCAGTTATTTACAGATTACCAATGCATTGCCAGTTATTTCTAGTTTACCATGGCCTTGTCAGCCATCCACAGATAACCATGGCCTTGCCTGTCATCCACAGATAACCATGGCCTTGTCAGCCATCCACAGATAACTATGGCCTTGTCAGACATCCACAGATAACCATGGCCTTATCAGCCATCCACAGATAACCATGGCCTTGCCAGTTATTTACAGATTACCATGGCCTTGCCAGACATCCACAGATAACCATGGCCTTGCAATCCACAGATAACCATGTCCTTGTCAGCCATCCACAGATAACCATGGCCTTATCAACCATCCACAGATAACCATGGCCTTGCCAGCCATCCACAGATAACCATGGCCTTGTCAGCCATCCACAGATAACCATGGCCTTGTCATCCACAGATAACCATGTCCTTGTCATCCACAGATAACCATGTCCTTGTCGTCCATCCACAGATAACCATGGCCTTGTCATCCACAGATAACCATGGCCTTGTCATCCACAGATAACCATGGCCTTGTCATCCACAGATAACCATGTCCTTGTCATCCATCCACAGATAACCATGTCCTTGTCGTCCATCCACAGATAACCATGTCCTTGTCGTCCATCCACAGATAACCATGTCCTTGTCATCCACAGATAACCATGGCCTTGCCAACCATCCACAGATAACCATGGCCTTGCCAACCATCCACAGATAACCATGGCCATGTCAGCCATCCACAGATAACCATGGCCTTGCCAACCATCCACAGATAACCAAGGCCTTGCCAACCATCCACAGATAACCATGTCCATGTCAGCCATCCACAGATAACCATGGCCATGTTAGCCATCCACAGATAACCATGGCCATGTCAGCCATCTACAGATAACCATGGCCTTGCCAACCATCCACAGATAACCATGGCCATGTCAGCCATCCACAGATAACCATGGCCTTGCCAGCCATCCACAGATAACCATGTCCTTGTCATCCACAGATAACCATGGCCTTGACAACCATCCACAGATAACCATGGCCTTGCCAACCATCCACAGATAACCATGGCCTTGCCAACCATCCACAGATAACCATGGCCTTGCCAACCATCCACAGATAACCATGGCCTTGCCAACCATCCACAGATAACCATGGCCTTGCCAGCCATCCACAGATAACCATGGCCTTGTCATCCACAGATAACCATGGCCTTGTCATCCACAGATAACAATGGCCTTGCCAACCATCCACAGATAACCATGGCCATGTCAGCCATCCACAGATAACCATGGCCATGTCAGCCATCCACAGATAACCATGGCCTTGCCAACCACCCACAGATAACCATGGCTTTGCCAACCACCCACAGATAACCATGGCCTTGCCAACCATCCACAGATAACCATGGCCTTGCCAACCATCCACAGATAACCATGGCCTTGCCAGCCATCCACAGATAACCATGGCCTTGCCAACCATCCACAGATAACCATGGCCTTGCCAACCATCCACAGATAACCATGGCCATGTCAGCCATCCACAGATAACCATGTCCATGTCAGCCATCCACAGATAACCATGGCCTTGCCAGCCATCCACAGATAACCATGTCCTTGTCATCCACAGATAACCATGGCCTTGACAACCATCCACAGATAACCATGGCCTTGCCAACCATCCACAGATAACCATGGCCTTGCCAACCATCCACAGATAACCATGGCCTTGCCAACCATCCACAGATAACCATGGCCTTGCCAACCATCCACAGATAACCATGGCCTTGCCAGCCATCCACAGATAACCATGGCCTTACAATCCACAGATAACCATGTCCTTGTCAGCCATCCACAGATAACCATGGCCTTATCAACCATCCACAGATAACCATGGCCTTGCCAGCCATCCACAGATAACCATGGCCTTGTCAGCCATCCACAGATAACCATGGCCTTGTCAGCCACAGATAACCATGTCCTTGTCATCCACAGATAACCATGTCCTTGTCGTCCATCCACAGATAACCATGTCCTTGTCGTCCATCCACAGATAACCATGTCCTTTTCGTCCATCCACAGATAACCATGTCCTTGTCATCCACAGATAACCATGGCCTTGCCAACCATCCACAGATAACCATGGCCTTGCCAACCATCCACAGATAACCATGTCCATGTCAGCCATCCACAGATAACCATGGCCATGTCAGCCATCCACAGATAACCATGGCCATGTCAGCCATCTACAGATAACCATGGCCTTGCCAACCATCCACAGATAACCATGGCCATGTCAGCCATCCACAGATAACCATGGCCTTGCCAGCCATCCACAGATAACCATGTCCTTGTCATCCACAGATAACCATGGCCTTGACAACCATCCACAGATAACCATGGCCTTGCCAACCATCCACAGATAACCATGGCCTTGCCAACCATCCACAGATAACCATGGCCTTGCCAACCATCCACAGATAACCATGGCCTTGCCAACCATCCACAGATAACCATGGCCTTGCCAGCCATCCACAGATAACCATGGCCTTGTCATCCACAGATAACCATGGCCTTGTCATCCACAGATAACAATGGCCTTGCCAACCATCCACAGATAACCATGGCCATGTCAGCCATCCACAGATAACCATGGCCATGTCAGCCACCCACAGATAACCATGGCCTTGCCAACCACCCACAGATAACCATGGCCTTGCCAACCATCCACAGATAACCATGGCCTTGCCAGCCATCCACAGATAACCATGGCCTTGCCAACCATCCACAGATAACCATGGCCTTGCCAACCATCCACAGATAACCATGGCCATGTCAGCCATCCACAGATAACCATGTCCTTGTCGTCCATCCACAGATAACCATGGCCTTGCCAACCATCCACAGATAACCATGGCCTTGCCAACCATCCACAGATAACCATGTCCATGTCAGCCATCCAAAGATAACCATGGCCTTGCCAGCCATCCACAGATAACCATGTCCTTGTCATCCACAGATAACCATGGCCTTGACAACCATCCACAGATAACCATGGCCATGTCAGCCATCCACAGATAACCATGGCCATGTCAGCCACCCACAGATAACCATGGCCTTGCCAACCACCCACAGATAATCATGGCCTTGCCAACCACCCACAGATAACCATGGCCTTGCCAACCATCCACAGATAACCATGGCCTTGCCAACCATCCACAGATAACCATGCCTTGCCAGCCATCCACAGATAACCATGGCCTTGCCAACCATCCACAGATAACCATGGCCTTGCCAACCATCCACAGATAACCATGGCCATGTCAGCCATCCACAGATAACCATGTCCTTGTCGTCCATCCACAGATAACCATGGCCTTGCCAACCATCCACAGATAACCATGGCCTTGCCAACCATCCACAGATAACCATGTCCATGTCAGCCATCCACAGATAACCATGGCCTTGCCAACCACCCACAGATAACCATGTCCATGTCAGCCATCCACAGATAACCATGTCCATGTCAGCCATCCACAGATAACCATGGCCTTGCCAGCCATCCACAGATAACCATGTCCTTGTCATCCACAGATAACCATGTCCTTGCCAACCATCCACAGATAACCATGGCCTTGCCAACCATCCACAGATAACCATGGCCTTACCAACCATCCACAGATAACCATGGCCTTGCCAACCATCCACAGAGAACCATGTCCTTGTCATCCACAGATAACCATGTCCTTACCAACCATCCACAGATAACCATGACCTTGTCAGCCATCCACAGATAACCATGGCCTTGTCGTCCATCCACAGATAACCATGGCCTTGCCAGCCATCCACAGATAACCATGTCCATGTCATCCATCCACAGATAACCATGGCCTTGCCAACCATCCACAGATAACCATGGCCTTGCCAACCATCCACAGATAACCATGGCCATGTCAGCCATCCACAGATAACCATGTCCATGTCAGCCATCCACAGATAACCATGGCCTTGCCAGCCATCCACAGATAACCATGTCCTTGTCATCCACAGATAACCATGGCCTTGACAACCATCCACAGATAACCATGGCCTTGCCAACCATCCACAGATAACCATGGCCTTGCCAACCATCCACAGATAACCATGGCCTTGCCAACCATCCACAGATAACCATGGCCTTGCCAACCATCCACAGATAACCATGGCCTTGCCAGCCATCCACAGATAACCATGGCCTTGCAATCCACAGATAACCATGTCCTTGTCAGCCATCCACAGATAACCATGGCCTTATCAACCATCCACAGATAACCATGGCCTTGCCAGCCATCCACAGATAACCATGGCCTTGTCAGCCATCCACAGATAACCATGGCCTTGTCAGCCACAGATAACCATGTCCTTGTCATCCACAGATAACCATGTCCTTGTCGTCCATCCACAGATAACCATGTCCTTGTCGTCCATCCACAGATAACCATGTCCTTTTCGTCCATCCACAGATAACCATGTCCTTGTCATCCACAGATAACCATGGCCTTGCCAACCATCCACAGATAACCATGGCCTTGCCAACCATCCACAGATAACCATGGCCATGTCAGCCACCCACAGATAACCATGGCCTTGCCAACCACCCACAGATAACCATGGCCTTGCCAACCATCCACAGATAACCATGGCCTTGCCAGCCATCCACAGATAACCATGGCCATGCCAACCATCCACAGATAACCATGGCCTTGCCAACCATCCACAGATAACCATGGCCATGTCAGCCATCCACAGATAACCATGTCCTTGTCAACCATCCACAGATAACCATGGCCTTGCCAACCATCCACAGATAACCATGGCCTTGCCAACCATCCACAGATAACCATGTCCATGTCCCATCCAAAGATAACCATGGCCTTGCCAGCCATCCACAGATAACCATGTCCTTGTCATCCACAGATAACCATGGCCTTGACAACCATCCACAGATAACCATGGCCATGTCAGCCATCCAACCATGGCCATGTCAGCCACCCACAGATAACCATGGCCTTGCCAACCACCCACAGATAACCATGGCCTTGCCAACCACCCACAGATAACCATGGCCTTGCCAACCATCCACAGATAACCATGGCCTTGCCAACCATCCACAGATAACCATGGCCTTGCCAGCCATCCACAGATAACCATGGCCTTGCCAACCATCCACAGATAACCATGGCCTTGCCAACCATCCACAGATAACCATGGCCATGTCAGCCATCCACAGATAACCATGGCCTTGTCGTCCATCCACAGATAACCATGGCCTTGCCATCCACAGATAACCATGGCCTTGCCAACCATCCACAGATAACCATGTCCATGTCAGCCATCCACAGATAACCATGGCCTTGCCAACCACCCACAGATAACCATGTCCATTGTCAGCCATCCACAGATAACCATGGCCATGTCAGCCATCCACAGATAACCATGGCCTTGCCAGCCATCCACAGATAACCATGTCCTTGTCATCCACAGATAACCATGGCCTTGCCAACCATCCACAGATAACCATGGCCTTGCCAACCATCCACAGATAACCATGGCCTTGCCAACCATCCACAGATAACCATGGCCTTGCCAACCATCCACAGATAACCATGTCCTTGTCATCCACAGATAACCATCCACAGATAACCATGGCCTTGTCAGCCATCCACAGATAACCATGGCCTTGTCGTCCATCCACAGATAACCATGGCCTTGCCAGCCATCCACAGATAACCATGTCCATGTCATCCATCCACAGATAACCATGGCCTTGCCAACCATCCACAGATAACCATGGCCTTGCCAACCATCCACAGATAACCATGGCCATGTCAGCCATCCACAGATAACCATCCATGTCAGCCATCCACAGATAACCATGGCCTTGCCAGCCATCCACAGATAACCATGTCCTTGTCATCCACAGATAACCATGGCCTTGACAACCATCCACAGATAACCATGGCCTTGCCAACCATCCACAGATAACCATGGCCTTGCCAACCATCCACAGATAACCATGGCCTTGCCAACCATCCACAGATAACCATGGCCTTGCCAACCATCCACAGATAACCATGGCCAACCATCCACAGATAACCATGGCCTTGCAATCCACAGATAACCATGTCCCAGCCATCCACAGATAACCATGGCCTTATCAACCATCCACAGATAACCATGGCCTTGCCAACCATCCACAGATAACCATGGCCTTGTCAGCCATCCACAGATAACCATGGCCTTGTCAGCCACAGATAACCATGTCCTTGTCATCCACAGATAACCATGTCCATCAGATAACCATGGCCATGATAACCATGTCCATCCACAGATAACCATGGCCTTGCCAACCATCCACAGATAACCATGGCCTTGCCATGTCCATGTCACCCATGGCCCATCCACAGATAACCATGGCCATGGATAACCATGGCCTTGCCAACCATCCACAGATAACCATGGCCATGTCAGCCATCCACAGATAACCATGGCCTTGCCAGCCATCCACAGATAACCATGTCCTTGTCATCCACAGATAACCATGGCCTTGACAACCATCCACAGATAACCATGGCCTTGCCAACCATCCACAGATAACCATGGCCTTGCCAACCATCCACAGATAACCATGGCCTTGCCAACCATCCACCAGATAACCATGGCCTTGCCAAACCATCCACAGATAACCATGGCCATTGCCAGCCATCCACAGATAACCATGGCCATGTCAGCCAACCATCCACAGATAACCATGGCCTTGTCAACCATCCACAGATAACCATGGCCTTGCCAACCATCCACAGATAACCATGGCCATTGCCAACCATCCACAGATAACCATGGCCAACCATCCACAGATAACCATGCCAGCCATCCACAGATAACCATGGCCTTGCCAACCATCCACAGATAACCATGGCCTTGCCAACCATCCACAGATAACCATGGCCTTGCCAACCATCCACAGATAACCATGGCCTTCCAACCATCCACCATGATAACCATGGCCTTGCCAACCATCCAGATAACCATCCACAGATAACCATGGCCTTGCCAGCCATCCACAGATAACCATGGCCTTGCCAACCATCCACCATGGCCTTGTCAACCATCCAGATAACCATGGCCCTTGCCAACCACCCACAGATAACCATGGCCTTGCAGCCATGGCCTTGCCAACCATCCACAGATAACCATGGCCTTGCCAATGGCCATCCACAGATAACCATGGCCTTGCCAACCATCCACAGATAACCATGGCCTTGCCAACCATGTCCATCCACAGATAACCATGGCCATGTCAGCCATCCACAGATAACCATGGCCTTGCCACCCACAGATAACCATGTCCATGTCAGCCATCCACAGATAACCATGTCCATGTCAGCCATCCACAGATAACCATGGCCTTGCCACCATCCACAGATAACCATGGCCTTGCCAACCATCCTTGTCATCCACAGATAACCATGTCCTTGCCAACCATCCACAGATAACCATGGCCTTGCCAACCATCCACAGATAACCATGGCCTTGCCAACCATCCACAGATAACCATGGCATTGCCAACCATCCACAGATAACCATGTCCTTGTCATCCACAGATAACCATGTCCTTACCAACCATCCACAGATAACCATGACCTTGTCAATCCACAGATAACCATGTCCTTGTCAGCCATCCACCCATGTCCTTGTCAGCCATCCACAGATAACCATGTCCTTGCCAGCCATCCACAGATAACCATGTCCTTGCCAACCATCCACAGATAACCATGGCCTTGCCAACCATCCACAGATAACCATGGCCTTGACAACCATCCACAGATAACCATGGCCATGTCAGCCATCCACAGATAACCATGGCCTTGCCAACCATCCACAGATAACTATGGCCTTGCCAACCATCCACAGATAACCATGGCCATGTCAGCCATCTACAGATAACCATGGCCTTGCCAACCATCCACAGATAACCATTGCCATGTCAGCCATCCACAGATAACCATGGCCTTGCCAGCCATCCACAGATAACCATGTCCTTGTCATCCACAGATAACCATGGCCTTGACAACCATCCACAGATAACCATGGCCTTGCCAACCATCCACAGATAACCATGGCCTTGCCAACCATCCACAGATAACCATGGCCTTGCCAGCCATCCACAGATAACCATGGCCTTGCAATCCACAGATAACCATGTCCTTGTCAGCCATCCACAGATAACCATGGCCTTATCAACCATCCACAGATAACCATGGCCTTGCCAGCCATCCACAGATAACCATGGCCTTGTCAGCCATCCACAGATAACCATGGCCTTGTCAGCCACAGATAACCATGTCCTTGTCATCCACAGATAACCATGTCCTTGTCAACCATCCACAGATAACCATGTCCTTGTCGTCCATCCACAGATAACCATGTCCTTTTTGTCCATCCACCCATCCACAGATAACCATGGCCTTGTCAACCATCCACAGATAACCATGTCCATGTCAGCCATCCACAGATAACCATGGCCATTCAGCCATCCACAGATAACCATCCACAGATAACCATGGCCTTGCCAACCATCCACAGATAACCATGGCCATGTCAGATAAGATAACCATGGCCTTGCCAGCCATCCACAGATAACCATCCTTGTCATCCAGATAACCATGGCCTTGACAACCATCCACAGATAACCATGGCCTTGCCAACCATCCACAGATAACCATGGCCTTGCCAACCATCCACAGATAACCATGGCCTTGCCAACCATCCACAGATAACCATGGCCTTGCCAACCATCCACAGATAACCATGGCCTTGCCAGCCATCCACAGATAACCATGGCCTTGTCGTCAAAGATAACCATGGCCTTGTCATCACAGATAACAATGGCCTTGCCAACCATCCACAGATAACCATGGCCATGTCAGCCATCCACAGATAACCATGGCCATGTCAGCCACCCACAGGCCTTGCCAACCACCCACAGATAACCATGGCCTTGCCAACCACCCACAGATAACCATGGCCTTGCCAACCATCCACAGATAACCATGGCCTTGCCAACCATCCACAGATAACCATGGCCTTGCCAGCCATCCACAGATAACCATGGCCTTGCCAACCATCCACAGATAACCATGGCCTTGCCAACCATCCACAGATAACCATGGCCATGTCAGCCATCCACAGATAACCATGTCCTTGTCGTCCATCCACAGATAACCATGGCCTTGCCAACCATCCACAGATAACCATGGCCTTGCCAACCATCCACAGATAACCATGGCCTTGCCAACCATCCACAGATAACCATGGCCATGTCATCCATCCACAGATAACCATGGCCTTGCCAACCACCCACAGATAACCATGTCCATGTCAGCCATCCACAGATAACCATGGCCTTGCCAGCCATCCACAGATAACCATGTCCATGTCAGCCATCCACAGATAACCATGGCCTTGCCAACCACCCACAGATAACCATGGCCTTGCCAGCCATCCATAACCATGTCAACCATCCATAACCATGGCCTTGCCAACCATCCACAGATAACCATGGCCTTGCCAACCATCCACAGATAACCATGGCCTTGCCAACCATCCACAGATAACCATGGCCTTGTCATCCATCCACAGATAACCACAACCATCCACAGATAACCATGGCCTTGCCAACCATCCACAGATAACCATGGCCAACCATCCACAGATAACCATGGCCTTGTCATCCATCCACAGATAACCATGGCCTTGCCAACCATCCACAGATAACCATGGCCATGTCATCCATCCACAGATAACCATGGCCTTGCCAGCCATCCACAGATAACCATGTCCATGTCAGCCATCCACAGATAACCATGGCCTTGGCCACCCACAGATAACCATGTCCATGTCAGCCATCCACAGATAACCATGGCCTTGCCAGCCATCCACAGATAACCATGTCCTTGTCATCCACAGATAACCATGTCCTTGCCAACCACCCACAGATAACCATGGCCTTGCCAACCATCCACAGATAACCATGGCCTTGCCAACCATCCACAGATAACCATGGCCTTGCCAACCATCCACAGATAACCATGGCCTTGCAACCACAGATAACCATGTCCTTGCCCATCCACAGATAACCATGGCCTTATCACCATCCACAGATAACCATGGCCTTGCCAGCCATCCACAGATAACCATGGCCTTGTCAGCCATCCACAGATAACCATGGCCTTGTCCACAGATAACCATGTCCATCCAGATAACCATGTCCTTGTCGTCCATCCACAGATAACCATGTCCTTGTCATCCACAGATAACCATGTCCTTTTCGTCCATCCACAGATAACCATGTCCTTGTCATCCACAGATAACCATGGCCTTGTCAACCATCCACAGATAACCATGTCCATGTCATAACCATGGCCATGTCAGCCATCCACAGATAACCATGGCCATGTCAGCCATCCACAGATAACCCTTGCCAACCATCCACAGATAACCATGGCCATGTCAGCCATCCACAGATAACCATGGCCTTGCCAACCATCCACAGATAACCATGTCCTTGTCATCCACAGATAACCATGGCCTTGACAACCATCCACAGATAACCATGGCCTTGCCAACCATCCACAGATAACCATGGCCTTGCCAACCATCCACAGATAACCATGGCCTTGCCAACCATCCACAGATAACCATGGCCTTGCCAACCATCCACCAGGCCTTGCCATAATAACCATGGCCTTGTCGTCCAAAGATAACCATGGCCATCCACAGATAACAATGGCCTTGCCAACCATCCACAGATAACCATGGCCATGTCAGCCATCCACAGATAACCATGGCCATGTCCCACCCACAGATAACCATGGCCTTGCCAACCACCCACAGATAACCATGGCCTTGCCAACCATCCACAGATAACCATGGCCTTGCCAACCATCCACAGATAACCATGGCCTTGCCAACCATCCACAGATAACCATGGCCTTGCCAGCCATCCACAGATAACCATGGCCCAACCATCCACAGATAACCATGGCCTTGCCAACCATCCACAGATAACCATGGCCATGTCAGCCATCCACAGATAACCATGTCCCTCGTCCATCCACAGATAACCATGGCCTTGCCAACCATCCACAGATAACCATGGCCTTGCCATCCACAGATAACCATGGCCTTGCCAACCATCCACAGATAACCATGGCCATGTCATCCATCCACAGATAACCATGGCCTTGCCAACCACCCACAGATAACCATGTCCATGTCAGCCATCCACAGATAACCATGGCCTTGCCAGCCATCCACAGATAACCATGTCCATGTCAGCCATCCACAGATAACCATGGCCTTGCCAACCACCCACAGATAACCATGGCCTTGCCAGCCATCCACAGATAACCATGTCCTTGTCATCCACAGATAACCATGTCCTTGCCAACCACCCACAGATAACCATGGCCTTGCCAACCATCCACAGATAACCATGGCCTTGCCAACCATCCACAGATAACCATGGCCTTGCCAACCATCCACAGATAACCATGGCCTTGCCAACCATCCACAGATAACCATGGCCATGTCATCCATCCACAGATAACCATGGCCTTGCCAACCATCCACAGATAACCATGGCCTTGCCAACCATCCACAGATAACCATGGCCTTGCCAACCATCCACAGATAACCATGGCCATGTCATCCATCCACAGATAACCATGGCCTTGCCAACCATCCACAGATAACCATGGCCATGTCATCCATCCACAGATAACCATGGCCTTGCCAGCCATCCACAGATAACCATGTCCATGTCAGCCATCCACAGATAACCATGGCCTTGCAAACCACCCACAGATAACCATGTCCATGTCAGCCATCCACAGATAACCATGGCCTTGCCAGCCATCCACAGATAACCATGTCCTTGTCATCCACAGATAACCATGTCCTTGCCAACCACCCACAGATAACCATGGCCTTGCCAACCATCCACAGATAACCATGGCCTTGCCAACCATCCACAGATAACCATGGCCTTGCCAACCATCCACAGATAACCATGGCCTTGCCAACCATCCACAGATAACCATGGCCTTGCCAACCATCCACAGATAACCATGGCCTTGCCAACCATCCACAGATAACCATGGCCTTGCCAACCATCCACAGATAACCATGGCCATGTCATCCATCCACAGATAACCATGGCCTTGCCAACCATCCACAGATAACCATGGCCATGTCATCCATCCACAGATAACCATGGCCTTGCCAACCATCCACAGATAACCATGGCCTTGCCAACCATCCACAGATAACCATGGCCTTGCCAACCATCCACAGATAACCATGGCCTTGCCAGCCATCCACAGATAACCATAGCCTTGTCAACCACCCACAGATAACCATGGCCTTGCCAACCATCCACAGATAACCATGGTCTTGCCAACCATCCACAGATAACCATGGCCTTGCCAACCATCCACAGATAACCATGGCCTTGCCAACCATCTACAGATAACCATGGCCTTGCCAACCATCCAAAGATAACCATGGCCTTGCCAACCATCCACAGATAACCATGGCCTTGCCAGCCATCCACAGATAACCATGTCCTTGTCAGCCATCCACAGATAACCATGTCCATGTCAGCCATCCACAGGTAACCATGGCCATGTCAGCCATCCACAGATAACATGGCCTTGCCAACCATCCACAGATAACCATGTCCTTGTCGTCCATCCACAGATAACCATGGCCTTGCCAACCATCCACAGATAACCATGGCCTTGCCAACCATCCACAGATAACCATGGCCTTGCCAGCCATCCACAGATAACCATGGCCTTGTCGTCCATCCACATATAACCATGGCCTTGCCAACCATCCACAGATAACCATGTCCTTGTCATCCATCCACAGATAACCATGGCCTTGCCAACCATCCACAGATAACCATGGCCTTGCCAGCCATCCACAGATAACCATGGCCTTGTCGTCCATCCACATATAACCATGGCCTTGCCAACCATCCACAGATAACCATGTCCTTGTCATCCATCCACAGATAACCATGTCCTTGTCATCCATCCACAGATGTGTGTCTCTGTGTTGACCACCGCGGTGCTCAACATGCTTCAGACAGTCGTTTCCCTTCCATCCTCTCAAACACAAAGGATCTAGATTCCTCCTCGCTGTTGGACGTAAAACTGACCGTTAATAACCATGTGGGTTGTGTTTTCCACCACCCACGGCCCTTGATAAAGATGTTGCATCGTGTACCCGAGTGTCAGGCCTGTCAGTGTAGTGCTGAACCATTTTGACCAGAAGGAGAGAGAATAGCACAGGAGGGGAACTATTGATTAAATCTTCTCCATGTCACTTGTTCACCAGGATTTAGGTATTGATGAGCCCCGGAGTAAAAACAAGCTTAGTCCCATGTGGGGCTGCCGCTTACGAAGAAGAGTTAAAATGCAAAGATGGAGAAAATATTCGGCCTCAAGTCTCAATCCGAGGGATTCCACCATCGATTGGAATGCACCTTCATGCTTACCCCCCTCATCCTCACCCTCTCCCTCGCCGTCTCTCTCTCTCCCTCGCCGTCTCTCTTTCTCTCTCTCTCTCTCTCTCCCTCTCTCTCCCCCTCGCCGTCTCTCTCTCTCCCTCGCCGTCTCTCTTTCTCTCTCTCTCTCTCTCTCTCTCTCTCTCTCCCTCTCTCTCCCCCTCGCCGTCTCTCTCTCTCTCTCTCTCTCTCTCTCCCTCTCTCTCCCCTCTCCGTCTCTCTCTCTCTCTCTCTCTCTCTCTCTCTCTCTCTCTCTCTCTCTCTCGCTCTCTCTCTCTCGCTTTGTCTGTCTCTCTGTCGCTGTCCCTCTCTCTCTCTCTCTGTCTCTCTCTGTCTCTGTCCCTCTCTCTCTCCCTCTCTTTCTCTCTCTCTTTGTCTGTCTCTCTCTGTCGCTGTCCCTCTGTCTTTCTCACCCCTCTCCCCCCTTCATTTCTGCCATCATAGAGACAAATCGGTGATGTTTGGAAGTTTTATATCGTCTCCTTTGTAATGGCGACGGTGTAAAGTGATGGATTTGTGCGTCGGCTAAATTAGATTTCGCAGCAAGTGTGTTCCTCTGTCTCCGTAAAGCCCTCCTGCCAAAGCCCTGATTATTAATAACAGTAATTTAATTTGGAGGTGTGAATGTGAACGGTGGAAGAGAGACTACCTTGCCTGTCGGTTTTGTAAATCAGTTGAGTCTTGAAGAACCAGGCCTGATATTGGAAATTCAACTGGATAATGTTTCAATTGTCATGGATGGCAGTCTGTGATGTATGATATTTAGAGGACTCACAACTCAATTATATCTCTGTTGCTCATAAGATACTTGAGTCAATATAGAAAATACATTGAAACTACTCGCCTTAAAACTACTCTCTTTTACACAAAGTTGTGTTCTCTTCCTAGCAAGACAGAGTCACCTTGTATTGTGTAATGTGTTTAACAATGACTACTTGGCTAAAATCACAATGGATATGATGTCTGCTTGTTGAAATACAGAAAAAACTACTGACTAGTAATTCATGTCCCATTCAGGTACTACTAATATCACAGTAGTATTTAATGTCCAGGTACTAGTAATATCACAGTAGTATATCATGTCCAGGTACTACTAATATCACAGTAGTATTTAATGTCCAGGTACTAGTAATATCACAGTAGTATATCATGTCCAGGTACTAGTAATATCACAGTAGTATATCATGTCCAGGTACTAGTAATATCACAGTAGTACTTCATGTCCAGGTACTAGTAATATCACAGTAGTATGTCATGTCCCATTCAGGTACTACTAATGCCACAGGAGAAAATATTACAGCTGCACGAGCAGCAATACTGAACAATAAAGTACATCAACATGACTGGAATACAACAGGCCTACATGGTGGCAGCACAACATAAACAGGAAATGCAAAACGGGGAGAGCCAAGAGGGGGTGGAGCCAAGAAACAGAACCTTTCCTGAGGGGCCGTTTCACTGGGCCCCGCCTTGCTTTTGTTTTCCTACATGTTCTATCAGACTGAATGCAGCAGGCTACACTGTCAGCTTTAGGGGGCTATGAGGGGTGGGGGTGGAGCTAAGAGGGGTTGGGGGTGGAGCTAAGAAACAGAACCTTTCCTGAGGGGCCGTTTCACTGGGCCCCGCCTTGCTTTTGTTTTCCTACATGTTTTATCAGACTGAATGCAGCAGGCTACACTGTCAGCTTTAGGGGGCTAAGAGGGATGGG